>NC_064619.1:496649314-496952344 GCF_023898315.1 Schistocerca nitens | reverse complement strand
TCCCACCATTAAATGCAGTGCAGAGCTTTGCATTGAATTATCGCACCCCCCCCAAAGTTGGGTTTGGCATTGGAGAGACTAGTATTCATTATCTTTGGGGGGGAAATGGCGTGATAACAAGGAGCACATCAATCGTTGAGTGTTTTAGTAAATCCACATTGGGTGCTATATTGGGCCGGTTTTCAGAGATGGAAGTTAAAGGCTCAGCTAAAGCACTCAGCAGAATTCTAAACCTGGACATCCATATACATGTCTGTGATCCGGTAAATGGATGGTCTACCTATATAAAGCTCCCTAAAGATATAGCTAATAAGCAGGCATGCATTAATGTTGATAATAGAAAAGATTGGTTTGTTTTGCATGGTCAATCCTGGCTTGCGAAAGAAAGTACAATTACAGACATCATTCTGAGCGTCGCAGTACATACCATGTAGGTGATAATATTCATTTGTGTTTTAACTTTGATGGTATAGAGTTCCCCGTCAAGATCCATGGTATACCTAAATTTGATGCCCAGAATATCGGCATATTGGTTCATGTTTATGGCCTGGAGAAGAAAAGCAACTCAGATGAGCAGGACAAGCACATAGTCGTCGGCCCCCTCCATTTCTAAAAATTTGCTGGTGAGCGTGAGCTGCATGTAAACATGCTGCTCTTCTCTAAAGGTGATAATTATCACTATGTTTGGATCAAAGACATGTTCCAACTCCTTTGTTTCCAGTTAAGTAACAAGCGTTCTATAAAGCATATTTGTTTAAGGTGCCTCAATTATTTCTCCTTATACAGTTTATTAGCTACATATCTAGTAGACTGCGCATCCAAGGATCCAGTACATGTTATTATGCCTACTAAGGAAACCAAATTCATACAGTGTAAGACTGCTCACCACCAGGAGTGATGTCTGTTTGTAGTGTATGCTGACTTTGAATGCCTCCTCGCTCCTGTGACCCGCAGTGAAGGCGACCCTACAACCTCACACACCATCTTTAAAGAAAAACACATACCATATGCGACAGTGTACCAAATTGTATCATCATATGACTCCAACCTAAACCAATACAAATCTCATGTCGGGGACCGTTCTGCGGTTTGGTTGCTCTCTGAACTTGAGAAATTTTCACACGACATTGATAACCTGTACTGCAGCAATGTTCCCATGACCAAATCGAAGGACAATGAAGATCTGTATAATAACGCCACCAACTGTCATATTTGTGGGCTGCCTTTAGACAGAAAAGCGGAAACTCCTCGTAGGGACCACTGTCATCTTACGGGGAAATTCCGTGGCGCAGCTCACAACTCATGCAATTTGAAGTACTAGTTACCTAGACACATACCCGTTTTCTTCCACAATTTAAGTGGTTATGACGTTCACTTTCTAGTTGAGCACTTGGCTAATTTCGGTTTGGAGAAAGATCAGGACAGTGTCCTACCTGAGAGTGTCAAGAAGTATATTTCGTTCTCCAAACTAATGACGCCAAGCATTATGCTCCGCTTCCTTGATACTCTAGGTTTTATGCATGCACCACTACAGAAACTTGTTGAGACTCTACTTCGGAGGGATATGCATGTCACTCAAGCTGCATTTCCCGACAAACAAAAGTTTCAACTTGCGACTAGGAAGGGGATTTTCCCATACGAGTATGTGGATAGTATGGCTAAACTCAATGAAACCAGGCTACCCGACATAACTGCATTTTCCAGCAACCTCGCAGGCGACGCCATAACGAATGCAGAGTATGAGCATGCAGTGAATGTCTCATGGGAATTCAATATTTCCACTTTAGGAGAGTACACACAGCTTTACATGGACACAGACGAGTGCTTGCTTGCGGACGTTTTCGAGAAGTTCCGGAGTCCATGTATGACCACATATTCTCTGGACCCCGCCTTTCATTACACGGCACCTAGGTTGTCTTGGGACGCAATGCTCAAGAAAACTAAGCGCAGCATCAAATTATTGACTGATCCTGACATGCTTTTTTTCTTTGAGCGAGGGATCGATGGGGGATTTTGCCAATGTGTCCATAGCCATGCAAAAGCAAATAACCCACGGATGGGTGACAGGTTTGATGCATCCCTTGATTCAAGTTATATAATGTACCTCAACGTGAATAACTTATACAGGCACACCATGCAGCAATCACTGCCGATTGGGGAGTTTCGATGGCTGTCTGAAGAGGAATGCAAGGGATTAGGTGGAAAAATCATGGGGGGTATGGCAGCTGATTCTGATGTAGGGTATGTGGTAGAACTCACAAGCCCTATTAGTTTGCATGATGTGCATACTGATTTGCCGCTGCGTCCAGAGCAACTAGTTCCGTGAGGAGCTTCCACACCAAAACTGATGACAATGCTGGTGGATAAGGAGACGTATATTATTCATTGTTGTAACCTCCAGCAATGCCTCAGCTTGGGTATGGAGCTGGTTAGAATCACCCGGGCCATATCCTTCAAGCAGTCCCCATGGTTGAGGGAGTATATTGATTTGAATACAAGACAGAGAGCTTTCGCGACGTGTGACTTTGAGAAAGATTTTTATAAATTAATGAATAATTCAATTTTCAGTAAAACCATGGGGAATTTGAGGGGGCAACGTGAAATTTTTATTAGAACGGAATGGGATGGGCGTTATGGTGTAAGAAAATGCATTGCCAGCCCAAATTTTAAGTGGGTCATCATATTCAATAAGAACTTTGTTGCTGTGGAGACGGCCAAGACTGCAATAGAGTTTACTAAACATATCTATGTGGGGATGTGCATACTAGACCTATCCAAACTCCACAATCACTGCTTTCATTATGAGTTCGCGAAAACTCATTTTGCAGATCCTAAATTACTTTAAATGGAAACAGATAGCTTCACCTATTGGGTGAAGAACTGCGATCCATATGAAGTAATTAGGTGCCATGGTAATGAATTCGACACGTCTTCTTATGCGGCCGATAATCCTTATGGTATTGTTCCACATAGCAAGAAGGTTATCGGTCTCATGAAGAATGAGTCAAATGGACTGCCAATTGTGGAGTTTGTAGGTCTTCGGTCAAAAATGTATGCATATCGCACATTGGAAGGTGCCACCCAGAGGTGGGCAAAGGGTGTGCGTCATATGGCATCAAGAGCTCTATCTATCGAAGACTATTTGCAATGCTTGTGCGGGGGTGTTCGCAGTGCTGCAGCACAGCCACCACATATGGTATGGAAAATCAGTATTCGATTGATAGCACACGAGGTGTACACTGTGGTACAGTCTAAAATTGGTCTGTCGCCTCATGGCGATAAAAGGGTCATTTCTGATGACGGTATTGAAACTCGCCCATACTCACACTACTCACTTGTAGCGAGAGAACGGGTGGGGGACTCTGATTGAGAGAGAGAGAGAGAGGGAGAGAGAGAGAGAGAGAGAGAGAGAGAGAGTCTGCATAGTAGTAGTGTGACCCTTTTATCATGGTGTAAATAATGGATGAGTGTGTTGTGCAGTGTGTATCTGTCTGCGTGATTCTGTGTATGTCTGAGGGTGTGAATGAGTGTGGGAGCCTGTGTTAAGTGTATGTCTGTGTAAATATATACATCCTCATTAGTAAAAATTAATACCAAAAAAAATTCATAAAAACAAAAAAAATGTATTTGGAAAAACGTCTATTTATGTAAATATTTTTCACCAGTATTACTATTTAATATATGAACAAAATTTAACTTTTCACACTTCAATTGCACCTTTATATGAAGAAGAAAATGGCAACTTTTTGCACTTAATATATGCCTCTGTGTGAGTTGTTACAGGTTAGATTTTAGTTTGTAAGTTTCAGCTGCAACGAGCCATCCAGTCAGAACTAGTTTTAAGTATGTGAGATCCACCATTTAAATTCTTTATATATATGTTCACTTGCTTGTTGTAGTGGAAAATGTTTAGAGCCACTTACTTCAAAGAAATATATGATCAATTGCTTGTGGTAGTGGAAAATGTTTTAGAGCAACCCACTTCAAACAAATAGGTTCGCTTTTAGCTGAAAGTGTTTTCTTTTGTCGGAGGGAAACATTCTACGTGGGAAAAATATATCTAAAAACAAAGAAGATGTGACTTACCAAACGAAAGCGCTGGCAGCATGATAGACACACAAACAAACACAAACATACACACAAAATTCAAGCTTTCGCAGCCAACGGTTGCTTCATCAGGAAAGAGGGAAGGAGAGGGAAAGACGAAAGGATGTGGGTTTTAAGGGAGAGGGTAAGGAGTCATTCCAATCCCGGGAGTGGAAAGACTTACCTTAGGGGGAAAAAAGGACAGGTATACACTCGCATACACACACACATCCGTTCGCACATACACAGACACAAGGAGACATTTGTAAAGGCCAAATGTCTGATTGAGGTATGAGTGGCGGCAACTTGAAATTAGCGGAGATTGAGGCCTGGTGGGTAACGGGAAGAGAGGATATATTGAAGAGCAAGTTCCCATCTCCGGAGTTCGGATAGGTTGGTGTTGGTGGGAAGTATCCAGATAACCCGGACGGTGTAACACTGTGCCAAGATGTGCTGGCCGTGCACCAAGGCATGTTTTGCCACAGGGTGATTCTCATTACCAACAAACACTGTCTGCCTGTGTCCATTCATGTGAATGGACAGTTTGTTGCTGGTCATTCCCACATAGAATGCATCACAGTGTAGGCAGGTCAGTTGGTAAATCACGTGGGTGCTTTCACACGTGGCTCTGCCTTTGATCATGTACACCTTCTGGGTTACAGGACTGGAGTAGGTGGTGGTGGGAGGTGCATGGGACAGGTTTTACACCGGGGGCGGTTACAAGGATAGGAGCCAGAGGGTAGGGAAGGTGGTTTGGGGATTTCATAGGGATGAACTAAGAGGTTACGAAGGTTAGGTGGACGGCGGAAAGACACTCTTGGTGGAGTGGGGAGGGTTTCATGAAGGATGGATCTCATTTCAGGGCAGGATTTGAGGAAGTTGTATCCCTGCTGGAGAGCCACATTCAGAGTCTGGTCCAGTCCCGGAAAGTATCCTGTCACAAGTGGGGCACTTTTGTGGTTCTTCTGTGGGAGGTTCTGGGTTTGAGGGTATGAGGAAGTGGCTCTGGTTATTTGCTTCTGTACCAGGTCGGGAGGATAGTTACGGGATGCGAAAGCTGTTGTCAGGTTGTTGGTGTAATGGTTCAGGGATTCCGGACTGGAGCAGATTCGTTTGCCACGAAGACCTAGGCTGTAGGGAAGGGTTTTACCGTTTGATGTGGAATGGGTGGCAGTTGTCATAATGCAGGTACTGTTGCTTGTTGGTGGGTTTGATGTGGACGGACGTGTGAAGCTGGCCATTGGACAGATGGAGGTCAACGTCAAGAAAAGTGGCGTGGGATTTGGAGTAGGACCAGGTGAATCTGATGGAACCAAAGGAGTTGAGGTTGGAGAGGAAATTCTGGAGTTCTTCTTCACTGTGAGTCCAGATTGTGAGGATGTCATCAATAAATCTGTACCAAACTTTGGGTTGGCATGCCTGGGTAACCAAGAAGGCTTCCTCTAGGCGACCCATGAATAGGTTGGCGTACGAGGGGGCCATCCTGGTACCCATGGCTGTTCCCTTTAATTGTTGGTATGTCTGGCCTTCAAAAGTGAAGAAGTTGTGGGTCAGGATGAAGCTGGCTAAGGTAATGAGGAAAGAGGTTTTAGGTAGGGTGGCAGGTGATCGGCGTGAAAGGAAATGCTCCATCGCAGCGAGGCCCTGGACGTGCGGAATATTTGTGTATAAGGAAGTGGCATCAATGGTTACAAGGATGGTTTCCGGGGGTAACAGATTGGGTAAGGATTCCAGGCATTCGAGAAAGTGGTTGGTGTCTTTGATGAAGGATGGGAGACTGCATGTAATGGGTTGAAGGTGTTGATCTACGCAGGCAGAGGTACATTCTGTGGGGCTTGGTAACCAGCTACAATGGGGCGGCCAAGATGATTGGGTTTGTGAATTTTAGGAAGAAGGTAGAAGGTAAGGGTGCGGGGTGTCGGTGGGGTCAGGAGGTTGATGGAGTCAGGTGAAAAGTTTTGCAGGGGGCCTAAGCTTCTGAGGATTCCTTGAAGCTCCGCCTGGACATCGGGTATGGGATTACCTTGGCAAACTTTGTATGTGGTGTTGTCTGAAAGCTGACGCAGTCCCTCAGCCACATACTCCCGACGATCAAGTACCACGGTCGTGGAACCCTTGTCCGCCGGAAGAATGACGATGGATCGGTCAGCCTTCAGATCACAGATAGCCTGGGCTTCAGCAGTGGTGATGTTGGGAGTAGGATTAATGTTTTTTAAGAAGGATTGAGATGCAAGGCTGGAAGTCAGAAATTCCTGGAAGGTTTGGAGAGGGTGATTTTGAGGAAGAGGAGGTGGGTCCCGCTGCGACGGAGGATGGAACTGTTCCAGGCAGGCTTCAATTTGGATTGTGTCCTGGGGAGTTGGATCATTAGGAGTAGGATTAGGATCATTTTTCTTCATGGCAAAGTGATATTTCCAGCAGAGACTACGAGAGTAGGACAGTAAATCTTTGACGAGGGCTGTTTGGTTGAATCTGGGAGTGGGGCTGAAGGTGAGGCCTTTGGATAGGACAGAGGTTTCGGATTGGGAGAGAGGTTTGGAGGAAAAGTTAACTACTGAATTAGGGACTTGTGTTTCCAGATTGTGTTGATTGGAATTTTGAGGTTTTGGAGGGAGTGGAGCTGGAAGTGGAAGATTGAGTAGATGGGAGAGACTGGGTTTGTGTGCAATGAGAGGAGGTTGAGGTTTGCTGGAAAGGTTGTGAAGGGTGAGTGAGTTGCCTTTCCGGAGGTGGGAAACCAGGAGATTGGATAGTTTTTTGAGGTGGAGGGTGGCATGCTGTTCTAATTTGCGGTTGGCCTGTAGGAGGATGCTCTGAACAGCCGGTGTGGATGTGGGAGAGGAAAGATTAAGGACTTTTATTAAGGATAGGAGTTGACGGGTGTGTTCATTGGCTAAGTTGATGTGTAGGTGAAGGATTAGGTGGGTGACGGCAATGGATTGTTCAGTTTGGAACTGGTATAGGGACTGATGGAAAGAAGGGTTGCAGCCAGAGATGGGAACTTTAAGTGTGAGGCCTTTGGGGGTAATGCCAAGTGTTAGACAAGCCTGAGAAAATAGAATATGGGAGCGTAATCTGGCTAGGGCGAAGGCATGTTTGCGGAGGGAATGTAAATAAAACTTAATGGGGTCGTTATGGGGGTGTTGTGAGGGTGACATGGTATTAGAAGGTGGAAAGTGTAACATGAGGCTGAAATGAAAATGAAAATAAAAATGTATGTCCCATGCACCCTCCCACCACCACCTACTACAGTCCTGTAACCCGGAAGGTGTACATGATCAAAGGCAGAGCCACGTGTGAAAGCACCCACGTGATTTACCAACTGACCTGCCTACACATTGATGCATTCTATGTGGGAATAACCAGCAACAAACTGTCCATTCGTATGAACAGCCTAGGTCTTCGTGGCAAACGAATCTGCTCCAGTCCGGAATCCCTGAACCATTACACCAACCTGACAACAGCTTTCGCATCCTGTAACTACCCTCCCACTTCCTCATACCCTCAAACCCAGAACCTCCCACAGAAGAACCACAAAAGTGCCCCACTTGTGACAGGATACTTTCCGGGACTGGACCAGACTCTGAATGTGGCTCTCCAGCAGGGATACAACTTCCTCAAATCCTGCCCTGAAATGAGATCCATCCTTCATGAAACCCTCCCCACTCCACCAAGAGTGTCTTTCCGCCGTCCACCTAACCTTCGTAACCTCTTAGTTCATCCCTATGAAATCCCCAAACCACCTTCCCTACCCTCTGGCTCCTATCCTTGTAACTGCCCCCGGTGTAAAACCTGTCCCATGCACCCTCCCACCACCACCTACTCCAGTCCTGTAACCCGGAAAGTGTACATGATCAAAGGCAGAGCCACGTGTGAAAGCACCCACGTGATTTACCAACTGACCTGCTTACACTGAGATGCATTCTATGTGGGAATGACTAGCAACAAACTGTCCATTCGCATGAATGGACACAGGCAGACAGTGTTTGTTGGTAATGAGGATCACCCTGTGGCTAAACATGCCTTGATGCACGGCCAGCATATCTTGGCACAGTGTTACACCGTCCGGGTTATCTGGATACTTCCCACCAACACCAACCTATCCGAACTCCGGAGATGGGAACTTGCTCTTCAATATATCCTCTCTTCCCGTTACCCACCAGGCCTCAATCTCCGCTAATTTCAAGTTGCCGCCACGCATACCTCACCTGTCATTCAACAACATCTTTGCCTCTGCACTTCCACCTCGACTGACATCTCTGCCCAAACTCTTTGTCTTTAAATATGTCTGCTTGTGTCTGCATATGTGTGGATGGATATGTGTGTGTGTGCGAGTGTATACCCGTCCTTTTTTCCCCCTAAGGTAAGTCTTTCCACTCCCGGGATTGGAATGACTCCTTACCCTCTCCCTTAAAACCCACATCCTTTCGTCTTTCCCTCTCCTTCCCTCTTTCCTGATGAGGCAACAGTTTGTTGTGAAAGCTTGAATTCTGTGTGTATGTTTGTGTTTGTTTGTGTGTCTATTGACCTGCCAGTACTTTCGTTTGGTAAGTCACATCATCTTTGTAAACACAAACATACACACAAAATTCAAGCTTTCACAACAAACGGTTGCTTCATCAGGAAAGAGGGAAGGAGAAGGAAAGACGAAAGGATGTGGGTTTTAAGGGAGAGGGTAAGGAGTCATTCCAATCCCGGGAGCGGAAAGACTTACATTAGGGGGAAAAAGGGACAGGTATACACTCGCACACACACACATATCCATCAGCACATACACAGACACAAGCAGTCATTTGTAAAATCAGATATTTGGCCTTTACAAATGTCTCCTTGTGTCTGTGTATGTGCGAATGGATGTGTGTGTGTGTACGAGTGTATACCTGTCCTTTTTTCCCCCTAAGGTAAGTCTTTCCGCTCCCGGGATTGGAATGACACACATATTTGCAAAAAAAAAAAAAAAAAAAAAAAAAAAAAAAAAAAAACTCAAAATTGTGTATCTGTAAACTGTTATAATGTGAAAACTGAGTGATGTATGTGTAAACTGATATTTCACAAACACAGTTAATAAAAATCTGAATTCAATAATAAATTCACTTATTTTATTGTAAAAATGTCGAATGTTATTATTTCCACCCTCAATCATCATTCTCTTTATTAAAAAACATAACTGTATTTGTGTACATCCACATACCTATAAGGTATTCTGCTTTTAAAAAAAACTATCATTTCTGAATGACACATGCTGGAGTATGTCCAGTGGCGGTGATCACGCAGCGCCCCTGAGCTGTTACTTTCAGGACCGGGGGTGGTCACGCGCATGCGGCTGTCACTTTCAGTGGCTTCCACGTAGGTGAGGTGAAAGCTGGTCTATTAATGACACAGTTAACATTACTCAAAGGCTGAGATATGTGACTCAGACAGCTCCAGTGGAATGAACTTCACGTACAGTATCCCCCATAAATTTACTTGCTACGGATGTTGGTGCCACAGAAAAAAAGAAAACAAGCATTGTTATGGAAGAAAAAAAATTATTTACTTCTTGTTGTGTCGATTCCCTAAGGTCTCGACACAATGAGTGGCTAGGTGCACGCGAAACTAACGCAGACGGGCGTAAATTCTGAAACAGGAGACTGGATGAAAAACTATAAAGAAAAGAAGAGAGATTGTCATCTACTTAACTTTTAATGATGTTCTTCTTGTTGAAATACATCTCTTGCATAGTAGTAAGCAATTAGCAATGATACACATGGCGCCTTGCTAGGTAGTAGCGATGGACTAGCTGAAGGCTATTTAATCTGTCTCTCGGCAAATGAGAGGAAGACGTGATACGTCTTGTCGCAAGCTATGTCGTCCGTACAACTGGGGCGAGGTCAAGTCCGTGTCTTGTGACCTGCCATGTGGTGGCGCTAGGTTTGCGATTACATAGTGGCGACACGCGGGTCCGACATGTACTACAGGACCGCGGCCGATTTAAGTTACCACCTAGCAAGTGTGGTGTCTAGCGGTGACACCACATTCCTCCCCCGCAAATCGGCGAACGGTCGTGAGATAAGGCTTCCGCCCGCCGTGGGGAGGACCCCATGTTGACGTATGCGATGAGGTGGGGAGCCTAACAACAGGCGAGGCTGTGCCACCCGCACCCGGCCATTCGGTCCGAGGGGAGCTAGGAAACGCCTGCAAACCTAGTCCAGGGTGCACGTCAACATGAGGTGTTTGCGCACGGAATGATATAAGAGGAGCCGCGGGGTCGACCTCCATGTGGTCGGAGCACCCGACGGGCGAAGACGACATCTGGTCCGGAGCGGGCAAGAGGTCCATGGCGGAGGACGGCTGGTCACGGGAAGCAAGCGGCGGCGCGTGACCCAGAGAGGCGCGTGGCGGCTGCAGCGAAGCGTCCGCTGCTGGCGGCGCCGGCGGCGGCTGCGGCGGCGCGACGCCATGAGGCAAAATGGAAGGCATCGTCGGTAACACCTGGGGATGAGGCGAGCCAGTAGATGGGTCCCCAAGGCGCTGACCTGACGGCTCCGTCGCTGAAAGCAGACGGGGAGCGGCAGAACCCAGGCGACGACAGAGGCGCAGCTGATTGAGATGCCGACGCACCTCACCAGAGGCCCCCAAAACCAAATACATCGCGCGGCCGAGGCAGCGAAGAATGCGCCCTGCGAGCCAACGCTGTGAACCGCGATAGTTGCGATAATAGACAACGTCGCCAGGAGCAAAAGCAGGAGTCTGCCGCCGCACAGGAACCTGATGTGGCGGATGCAGCAAAGACATCAGAGTTCGATGAGGACGACCATGGAGCAATTCAGCCGGCGAGCGACCATCGCGAGGCTGAGAGCGATATGAAGACAAAAAGAGCAACAAAGCGTCCTCCCGAGAATGCGACTCTTTCAACTTCAACATCTGCGACTTGAAAGTCCGGACCAATCGTTCCGCGGCACCGTTTGACTGAGGCGAAAACGGCGCGGATGTCAGATGTTGAATACCATTGGCCTGGCAGAATGACTGAAATTCTGCGGACAGGAATTGTGGGCCATTGTCGGAAACACTAGTCTGCGGAAGACCTTCAATGCAAAAGATAGCAGACAAGGCTTGGATGGTGGCAGAAGACGTCGTGGAAGACATCCGGACAACAAAAGGAAAATTACTGAAAGCATCGACCACAACCAACCATCGAGCATTCCAGAAGGGACCAGCAAAATCGATGTGCAAGCGTTGCCAAGGGGAAGTGGCTTTCGGCCAAGCAAAGAATTTCCGCGGCGGTGCGGATTGTTGTTCGGCACACGCCACGCAAGAGGAGCACATATTCGTAATCGCAGCATCGATGCCGAACCAAGTACAGTGCTGTCGAGCAAGTTGTTTCGTTCGCACGATACCCCAATGTCCTTGGTGAAGAAGCCGTAAGACAGAGGACTGTAACGAACGTGGGACCACGACTCGGGATTGATCATTATCGGAACGCAACAACAAAACACCACGTCGGACAAAAAGTCTCTCCTTGTGAGCAAAAAAACGGCGAACCAAAGGATCCTCGATCCGTGACTTTGACAAGGGCCATTGCGTAGCAACAAAACGCAAAACGGGAGCAAGGACAGGGTCAGCAGCTGTGGCAGTAGCTACACGACGAAAATCAATCGGAAACGATGCGACCACGTCATCGGCTTCCGAATCAATGAACATGCAAGCAAGTTCGGAAGAATCGAATGCATTATCCTCAGCAACAGGCAAACGGGACAACGCATCAGCGTTGCCGTGCTTAGCAGTGGACCGATACAAGATATCGTAGCGGTACTGCGAGAGAAAAAGTGACCAGCGAATGAATTTCTGCGCCGTACGTGGAGGTACAGGCTTGTTCGGATGAAAAAGCGATGTCAAAGGCTTGTGGTCCGTGATGATGGTAAAGTGACGACCATACAAGAAATCGTGAAACTTTGTTACACCAAACACAAGAGCCAAAGCTTCCTTCTCTATTTGTGAATAATTTCGTTGCGCAGATGAGAGCAATTTGGACGCAAAGGCAATAGGGCGATCATGCGAGCCATCTTTGTGTGCAAGCACAGCACCGATCCCGAAATCCGATGCATCTACCATCAACAAAAGGGGTTTTCGGGGATCGAATGGCGTCAGGCAAGTATTGGAAAGTAACGCCGATTTCAACTGGCGAAAGGCGCGTTCGCATTCCGTCGTCCAGACGAACGGAACACCTGTACGGCGTAAGCGATGAAGCGGAGCTGAAATAGAAGAAGCATTGCGCACAAACCGATGATAATAATGTACCTTACCCAGCACACTCTGTAGCTGTTTTAAGTTCTGCGGTGACGGCAAGTCCTGAATGGCACGAAGGTGCTCTGGACTCGGATGTATACCTTGGGCGTTAAGGACATGGCCCAGGTACGGTAAGTCACGAGCAAAAAACACACATTTGTCCTTCCTCAAGCGAAGACCATTCTGACGCAATACCTGAAATAATGTTCGGAGATTTTGCAAATGTTCTGCTTCTGTCTTTCCTGAGATCACAATATCGTCCAGATAGTTCGCAGCAGTAGGGACCGACGCACAAACAGTTTGTAAATATTGCTGAAACAAAGCAGGGGCGGATGCACACCCGAACGGCAGTCTTTTGAAGCGATACAAGCCAAGATGCGTGTTAACCACTAAGACGCGCTGGGATTCTTCGTCCACAGGTATTTGCAAGTACGCATCTGCTAGGTCCAATTTTGAAAAATATTTTCCCGGGCACAGTTTGTCAAAAAGATCTTCCGGGCGGGGCAAAGGAAAAGTAGCAGTCACAAGTTGCGGATTCACAGTTGCCTTGAAGTCCACACAAAGTCTCAGTTTTCCGGAAGGTTTTGGCAAAATTACTAAGGGTGAGGCCCAGAGAGAAGCCTGCACTCGTTCAATGACACCTTGAGATTCTAATTCGGCTAATGTTCGTGCGACCTCATCACGCAATGCGTGGGGAACATTGCGCGCTCTGAAAAATTTCGGTTGCGCGTTGTCTTTCAGTTCCAAATGCGCTTCATAGTTCTTAGCGCAACCAAGGCCCGGTGCAAAAATGTCTGCAAATTCTTCACAAAGACTAGAAACACTGGCGGAAGGCACAGTCTGATTCACTGATAGGACCTGATTCACTATAGACAAATTAAACAATTGAAACAAATCTAAACCAAACAAGTTCACTGCACTAGAGGAACGAAGAACATAAAATGACACAAGTTTTGTCTGTCCCTTGTATGTTGCAATAAGGCTGCACTGTCCTAACACAGGTATGTGCTGTCCTGAGTAACTAGTTAACGTAACATTTGCGGCACGCAATGGCGGGGCGCCCAGTTGTTTGTACGTGTCGTGATTGAGCAAGGAAACTGCAGCTCCGGTATCGAGCTGGAATGGTATCACTGTTCCTGCAAAGTCTAAGTCCACAAAAAGTTTATTGTCTTGTTGACGACAAGAGCGACTGTCTCGTGCAATTTGAACTGATACAGGTCCAGAAGCACTTGCAACTTTACGGGATTTCCGGCGACGTCGACGCACACTTTGGGTGGGACGAACACAGTCACTGTTAGCTAAAGTGTCACCGGACGGGTGGGCATGAACTACATGAATGACCATGGGCGAAGGTCCACGAGCCTGATTGTCCTGGGTTCGATTCCGGCGCGAAGCAAAGGGCCTGGAATTTGTGTGATTGTCTGACCTAAGCTTTTTCTGGCAAACACTTTGTACATGTCCTTTCTTTTGGCAGTAAAAGCAAATAGCTTGGCGTGACGGGCAATTTTCACGCGAATGTCTAGTTGCACACCGCGGGCAAGATTTCACTGCATTTGCTTGCTTACGCGGCGCACGTGGTTGCCAGCTAGGCGGCCGCTGCGAAGTCGGGCGCGAGGGCCGCTTAGCGTCCCGTGCAGCGGGCCGGGCGGGCCGATTAATGTGACACACTGCTGGCGAAGTTTCAAATGATTCCTGAGCAAAGTCAAGTGTGTCTTGCCTGTCCAATATGTCTATCACTTGTTGCAGGGAGGGATTAACTAGTTTCAAAATCTGTTCCCTTATGCGAACATCAGAAACGTTCTGTGCAATTGCATCACGCACCATAGTATCTGAATATGGGAGGCCACATTCACAGGCAAACGCACAGTCTCTAGTAAGTCCTTGCAAAGTTGCTACCCACTCCCTATTAGTCTGACCGGCCGTACGTTTTGTACGAAAAAACGTATACCGTTTTGCAACTACATTTACTGTTTCTTTGAAATAGGCATCTAAAGCCGACAAAATTTCCTCGTAGGTCAGAGTTGCTACGTCGCGTCGGGGAAACAATTTCACTATCACCCGGTAGGTAGACACACCGACACAAGAAAGCAAAAACGGCTGCCGCTCTTTACCTTGAATTCCATAAGCAGTGAGGTGGAACCGGAACTGATCGGCCCACTCAGTCCAGCTTTCGGTTGTGGGCCTCAAAGGGCCTAAATGGCGGTGCGACAGCGTTGTGTGGCTGCGGTAGCGAAGAAGCGGCTGCCGCCGCATCGGTTTGCAGCGCACGTTGACCCTGGACGAGCTGTCCAAGGGCTTCCAATAACGCCTGCGTCTGCTGATTCTGCAAGCGAAAAAATTCGGACAGTACATCTGGAGAATGCGGCGAAGCCATGACACAAGCAAATTAGAGCAAGTATAACACAAAGACTGCAACGTGGGCGCGGCACCACTCCTCGGCGCCAAAATATTGTTGTGTCGATTCCCTAAGGTCTCGACACAATGAGTGGCTAGGTGCACGCGAAACTAACGCAGACGGGCGTAAATTCTGAAACAGGAGACTGGATGAAAAACTATAAAGAAAAGAAGAGAGATTGTCATCTACTTAACTTTTAATGATGTTCTTCTTGTTGAAATACATCTCTTGCATAGTAGTAAGCAATTAGCAATGATACACATGGCGCCTTGCTAGGTAGTAGCGATGGACTAGCTGAAGGCTATTTAATCTGTCTCTCGGCAAATGAGAGGAAGACGTGATACGTCTTGTCGCAAGCTATGTCGTCCGTACAACTGGGGCGAGGTCAAGTCCGTGTCTTGTGACCTGCCATGTGGTGGCGCTAGGTTTGCGATTACATAGTGGCGACACGCGGGTCCGACATGTACTACAGGACCGCGGCCGATTTAAGTTACCACCTAGCAAGTGTGGTGTCTAGCGGTGACACCACACTTCTCATCCAATTTAAAAGTAATTTTACATTTTCACATGCAGACACAATGCTATTTTCTTCTTCTTCACACGTTCACCGTCTAAGTTGATTGAGAGGTGGACGTCCATAGTATTCCAGGTTCCGAATAGCAGCATACTTGTAGATTCCACGCAGCCAGGTAATCTTCTCATCACCTTTAACATAGATGATTGTCTCCTCATGATCAAATACTCTGAACACTCGCACCAAATCTTTATAAGAGATGCCAGGGTCATTCCAGTGAATACCATGATAGAAGTGTGTTAACCACATTGCATTTCTACGTGTTTTAACGCACTTAACATCCTTGAATGGTTTTGACGATGCAACTCTTGATGCAAATGTTCCTATTATTCCATCACTTTGTGTGAATGCTGTTAATGCACAGTCTTCAATTATGAATCACCTGCATTCATCATAGTAAAATCCTTGAATGTCAGCTATGATCCTCACACCTTGGAGTAACATCATGCTCTGCCTTAGAGCCAGCAGAGCGCCTATTAATTTATACAACTCATTGCACTACACCAGTGAGTGGGCAGTAGTTAACAACACGATCATGCAGAACCAGAGCATACGCTGCAGTGTGAGCTGGGAAGTTTGTTGGAGATTCAAATTCAATCCGTACATCTACAGGCCCTGTTTTAATTATCTCATTCTGTTTTGAACACTCAATCACAATTATTGGTGCTAGTTTCTTGAAACTCTGTGGGCTGAGTAGGCATCCTTCATTTTCAACGCCTTCATAGTAAGATGCTCCAAATCTCGCATACATGTCAAATGCCAGACTGTATACATTGCTGTCCCACTGTAGATGTAGTTTCTCACGTGGGTAGTATTCGGAATTCAAGTAGACTCTGGCATTAGTTAACTTGCAGTGGTCAAATTCAGTTGACTCCTTTGATACATTCCCATGCCTTTGAGTTTGAAATGTGAGTATGATGAATCGAGGTGCTTCCAACTGCACTGATGTTGTAATAGCTCAAGTATGTGTGGATGCTGTAAGTAGGACTGGGTATTCAAAAAGCTCCTATGATCGGAAGGTTAGTGGTTGACAGGTGCTGGCATTCAGAACTTTTAAGAGCTTCAAACATTCCTCATCAGCAACAGTGATGTGAGGCATTTGCCATACTACACTATTAATCTTCATTTGAACATTCTCTACAGCTGTTTGAAAGAATGAATTCACGTCACTTGCACTCCACACCAAAATAAGCTCTTGTTTATTATTCATAATAATTCGCTGCATGCCCTCAAAATACCCCATAAGCATTTTTAGTGGTACGCACACGCTAAATCGGCTGTATCCCTCCGCACCATCCGGGGCATCTATGAACCACCCCACACTTTCCAAGCTGTTTGAACCAGAGGCTGAGGCTGAAACATACATCTTAAGGGTTGACATTATGCCGACATTGCGTGCGCGGTCAATTTTGATACCATTAAGTTCATAATGTATCTCTTGAAACAGGACTGATAGAGCATTTTTCGTCAGCTTCGAGAGTGTTACCGCAGTGCCGTCAGCTTTCTTAAATGTACAGTCCAGATACAGGAAGCTCTTGCAAGGCAGTGTTACAGCGTCCTGAGGCTGGATAACAATCCTAATTTCACCATTTTTGTTAAATGTGCTTGAAGTGTAGGGTTTGTGTGAGTGATATTCATGACTTATAATTCAATCGTCATACTCTACTGACTGAGTTACACTGAGCGACATCATTTTGCGATTTGAAATAAGGAAATCATAATTAAGGCTTGTTATCAACTTGCGCTTCCGCGATACACTGACGGGTTGTGAGCTCAGTGTGCTAGCTTTATACCTTACTCCCATCTCACCTTAGATGCAAGCGTACGATGTCTCTTCTCCTCGAAAGTTAACAAGCTGATTATTCTGGTCCAAAATACGCAGTTCTAGGTAGTCCGATGTCTGAACTGTCACTGGGAGATACATAGCGTTTGTGGGGGCTTTAACTATTTTATACCCAGTACAGGCTGTAGGGAAGAATCCGTAAATTGAGTGAATCAACTTATTGTTGAGGTATGAGGTATGAGGTTGTGGCAATATTACACTCAACATGGATTGTGCTGACTGGAAGTATATCTACAGCTTGATCCGATGCATAAAATTTACTGGGGTCCTTCACCAAAACGAGATCCATTGCAAAACCTAGCAGTGGACCTATTGAATCTCTCGGTCTAAAGTTGATCGTAGCACTCTCTGTCCGTATTTCAGATTTAAGGGTATTAATGTTTGCCCGTAGTTCAATACCTTTTCCTGACTGTTTTAAGACTTCGTTTAAATCATCAATATCGTAGGCACCAGGTTGTATTTGTAGAATCTCCTTCCAACTGTCAATTTCCAGATGCAGTTTATTGTTGCTCTTTGTGATATTTGTAATGCTGTTATATGTCTCCAGACCAATCAGTGCAATACTCCAGTCCCCTGCACTTAAATCAATCGGTGGAAAGTAATTTGCACATAATACTGATCCTCGCTCATTTAAAGTCAGAGTGTACGACATTGCATCTAAACCTCAAATGATGGGCGTGTGTTCAATGATGGCTCTTTTATATGTGTGGAT
Source organism: Schistocerca nitens (assembly GCF_023898315.1). Classification (NCBI taxonomy): domain Eukaryota; kingdom Metazoa; phylum Arthropoda; class Insecta; order Orthoptera; family Acrididae; genus Schistocerca; species Schistocerca nitens. The sequence goes on along the minus strand of NC_064619.1, from coordinate 496,934,469 downwards.
GTTCGCACACCTGCTCTGACGAGGAGAGGAAAAAGTGTGCATTCCAGACTTCTCACCACTCGGTCTAAATATAGCACGCATTCCAGAGGTTCGATGATGCGGGCGAAGCCTGATTTGCCATGGCTGTGATGAGAAACATAACGCAGAGATTCCCACACAGGTATGTGTTTAAGTCCTTATACCACTGGAAATTGTAGAAGACGTGTCTTTTGCTGGTGAAGTAGCGTTGTAATTCTTCAGGCGGTTGTAAATCACCAAATGAATCAAAATATTGTATTGTATTTGCACTTTTCTTAACATACGCCACCCAATGGGTCCCTGGACCCCCAGCAACATCTAAATTTACAATTCCGCACTTATTAGTCCACCACATGGTCTTTGGTAATGTATCCCGCATAAAGACGCCACGGAATCCAGGAATGTGAAGTTTTTCTTTAACAATATTAACCAGATCTTTATTCGTGAGCGCTCAATCAGGTAGGATAACTAACAGACTTTTTTTTATTTATGAAGAGACCTAGTCCTTTCCTGTATGGTTTCAAGTAGAGACCCTTTCCGATAGCTGCTGCTTCCATGGCCCGATTATGTCTTCTGGCTTCCTCTAGTTGCGCCTGTGCATTCTGTGCATTTTTGACCGTTTTGGCTACAGCTGCAGCCCTGCCTGTAAGTGAACCTACCGCCGACAGAGCTGCAAGGGCTGGAATGAGGAACAGAATAACTCCACCTGATGTCTTTGGTAGTGGTGGGACCCTAGGTGGTTTAATTGCAGTCTTCTTCTTCTTCTTGTTCTTCTTCCCACCCTTCAACACATGTTTAGCTGCACAAATCGATGTGAGAATACAGTTTTTCAAACAACTGGGTTTCTAGAATGAAATTTTCACTCTACAGCGGAGTGTGCGCTGATATGAAACTTCCTGGCAGACTAAAACTGTGTGCCAGACCGAGACTCGAACTCGGGACCTTTGCCTTCCGCGGGCAAGTGCTCTACCAACAGAGCTACCCAAGCACGACTCACGCCCCGTCCTCACAGCTTTAAATCCGCCAGTACCTTGTCTCCTACCTTCCAAACTTCACAGAAGCTCTCCTGCGAACCATGCAGAAATAGTACTCCTGGTAGAAAGGATATTGTGGAGACATGGCTTAGCCACAGCCTGGGGGTTGTTTCTAGAATGAAATTTTCACTCTACAGCAGAGTGTGCACTGATATGAAACTTCCTGGCAGATTAAAACTGTGTGCCGGACTGAGACTTGAACTCGGAACCTTTGCCTTTCGCGGGCAAGTGCTCTACCAACTGAGCTACTCAAGCACGACTCACGCCCCGTCCTCACAGCTTTAAATCCGCCAGTATCTCGTAGGAGAGGACTGCCGAACTACAATGCACAATGGAAGATAATGCCGAGTCTTGCAGTGCGGCCCTTACGTTCAATTTCACTGGCCAAAAACTTCGTCCGGGTGCGAGATGGGGTATTGGTGTTCTTCGGGTTGAGCGTTGGAGCTGAATCCGTCGTATCCAGTCTACGGACTGGAGGGCATACACAACACCAACTTCATACACCTGGAGCGACATTACAATGGATGCGCAGGTAGTGCTGGTGCTCAAATGGCGCTTTGGTCACTGCGACGGGCACGTTAAACAATGAGCTGCTGCTCGCCATAAGTACAGTGAACAATGAGATAGCGTGTGCTGAAAGGACTCCTTCTCAGAATTTCCAATGAACTGAAAGCAAGTGAGAAAAACAATTTTTAAAACAGGGTGGAAGGACAATTTATGAAATTTAAAATTTTCCCCCCGTTCACACCATACAGCTTAACAAATGTTAGGGTAAATAACAGACTAAAACGTTGGCACAACAGGTACATGCAGTTATGTAATATATGTACCTTTTGCATTTCTTGGTTTAATGTTTTGGTTTTCTTTAAAGGCAAAGAGACAAGGTGAAGTGGTAGCCTAGCATAGGGCCTGTGCCTACTGTCATGTATTTTTGATTTTCATATGTTAAAAAACATAAGACGTTTTTCCTGTTCCTCGGTAAGAGGAAGAACTCTCTCTCTGCTAATGAATGAGGATAGACGCACATTATTTTAGAGTGTAATCGGCGGTAGCCATTTTGTAAGTGAAAAGTCTGTGTTTTTGATGTGTGTAGAAGAAATAATAAATTCGTATTTCGTTAGTGAAAAATTGAGTTATTATTTCAAGTAGTACTGCAATATAGAAGAATTGAAGAAGCCCACCTGTCTACTTCAGAGTTATCACGGTGATCCAATTCCCATATCATGGACACGGTCAAGATTTTGTAGATGGGTATGGTGATCGGATGTAGTATTATTAATTGGTAAGCATAAATCTACAACAAGAGAAAGACTACTTCGTCCATGCAGAACTAATGAGAATCCATTTACAGTCATAGCCCAGCTTATTGTGCTTGCCTGAGTGCCGAAAAATTAATCTCATTATTTCCATATATCCAAACATTTTCATAATATTATATTTCCCAATGTAGGAAATTGCATAGATCATATAAAAAGTTCTACTGTCACACAGGGTTACTATTTTCACCCCATACTTGTCTGGTTTAGAAGCTGTATACACATGGAAACAGCAATGATGTCTAAAGCCAAGTAATTGTTCATCAGCTGTGCTGTAGTCATGGGGTGTGTAGCTTGCATTACAGTTTTGTAAGAAAGTTTGCCAGAGAACACAAAGTGGAGGCATTAAACCCTAATCTTCCTCCATTGTTAACAATGTACAGATTTCATATTGTGTAATTGGTGTCACTGTGATGTAGACGTTTTAGAGTACATGGCTTCTCCACCAAACAGTGGCACATCGTAAAACACAATTAAATCCAAATTTGAAAGCAGAGTCATCAAAGTAATACAACACTTAGCACTGACAGCATCTATATGACTGACATCAATGTACAGACAGAACAGAACTTGTGGACAGAGAGTAGTACTGTTTATACAAAAACAGAATATTCCAGAATTTTCAAACATTAAAAACATAATAAATTTTGAGAACTTGCTAGAAATGATAAATACTAAATAGCAAATATTTGCTAGTGATCAGGTCTGAATTGATTCACAGCATGCCAGCCAGTGATGTTAACTGTTACTCCACAGGGCATGCAGCATCGCTTGCAATATCATCACATGAGAATTTTTGCAATTATTGGCCATACATAGAGATTACAAGGACTTATCCATTTTATTGTGGTTCCACAAAATCCAAGATGGTGACAGGAACTACAAAATCATGGCCAAGATAATAACTAGTTTGCCATTTTGTTTGCCTGCAATTCTTTCTTTCTGTGACACTAGGATAACTCACTAATAAATAAAGAACTACATTTTCTGTTGCTGCACACTCTGAAGATAGGAATAGTTTTATACATGATTTTCTGTCCAAACTTGGAAATTATGATGATGCAATCAATTTTTAATATGAACTCACTACATAGTGAAACTGCTAAGTTGTGATTTGGTAAATTGGATAATAATTAAGGATAAGTATAGACCATATGGAGGGCTGAAGTATGAAAGGCAACCTAGAGACAAGGGTTCTACATGCATGCTGGAACACAGAAACATATTAACAAAATGAGTGTCATCAACAAACTACTTGCAGGCCTGTCTGCTAAGATTTTGGATTGGATTGTTTGGGGGAAGAGACCAAACAGCGAGGTCATCAGTCTCATCGGATTAGGGAAGGACGGGGAAGGAAGTCGGCCGTGCCCTTTCAAAGGAACCATCCCAGCATTCACCTGGAGTGATTTAGGGAAATCACGGAAAACCTAAATGAGGATGGCTGGATGCGGGATTGAACCGTTGTCCTCCTGAATTGCCTGCTAAGAGGGAGCTTCTACAATTCAAGACCAAGGTCTATAGCTCACCGGGATTCAGCTGTCCAGCAGCTCTTCTTGGAGAACTGTTATTCCAGGGTACATGGAGCAGAAGTATCAACTAGACTTTGAGAACAACGTACCACTTGTATTCTGCTCCCTATCTGTATAGGTGACTGCTTTTACGTTGCCTAATTGGACCTATGGTGATGTAGATGTTTTGACATACCTGGTGTCTCCAGTGCTGCTTCCTGATGTTGGAATCCAGTGGAACACTTGGATATCTACACTGTCCTCAGCGTCTCTAACACAAGTTCCTTCATGGAATGCAACTTATACGAATCACAGTAAACAGTTGCACAACTTTTGTAATGCTTTGGAGAAGCATAAAGTGCAGCACTGTCTAGTTGCATGACCACAAAAGATTACACCATTGTTCACATAGCTTGCACTGTTCCCCTTTAAATACATTCAAGAAAGAAAAAGAAAGGGTAAGGGACAGTGCACCATGAAGGAGTTATGCAAATTGGTCACAATGGATATTTATGCAGGCATCAACAGAAAATGCAAAAACGTATACTTAGGCAGCAGATGCACGAATGTACAATGCTGCAGTGCAAAGTCACCATGCAGATGGCAGGGACAGTAAACAGAGGGCATTTCAATAACTGATCACAAGATCTTTACAAATTTCATGCCATGTACTCAGTAGGACAGTAACTGTGCCTCGCAGACAGGCATGTGAACCATAGCTGCAATGTCAGCATTTTTGAGAGGACATGTAGTTGGGCTCAAAGAAGCCAGTTGGAGTAATCGATGAATTGCTTGAAATCTGAATAGGAACAATGGCACTATTCAACAGTGTTGGCAAAAATGAGTGGACCATGGCCAAGCACAGCATCAAGAAGCAAGGGGTTGACCTAGAGAAGTGACAGAACGTGAGGACTGTGCAATTGTCCAAGAGGGACTTAGAGCTCTAACTCAATCATTATCATCAATCTGATGTGTAACTGGTGCTTCAATGACCATAGCCAGATGGCTCACAGAAAGGGGCTAAGCTCACGGCACCCCTTGTGCCAACTACCGTAGTCCTCTGTACACTGACAAGACCATTTGCAGTGGCGACAGGTACATTCAGCCTGGAATGCCATTGACTGGATTAGGATTGCCTTCATTGATGACTGGATTAGAATGGTCTTCATTGATGAGCTTTGCTTTGAACTGAACATGAGTGACCAGCAAGGATGAGTCTGGTGATGCCCCAGATGTCGGTGGGATACCAACCGATTGTCTCCCACAATATGGCCTGACAACCAGAAGTGATACTCTGGTGAGGTGTCACTTCATCTTGTAGCAGGATCCCTTTGGATGTCATCCACAGCACCCTTCAGCACAGCAGTATGCAATGATATTCTATACCCCCTTTTGTTGTCTTTCATGGTGAGCCCCCTGGGCTTACATTTCAGCAAGACAATGTCCACTCACACATGGAGTTTCTACTGCTTGTCATTGTATTTGCCAAACCCTGACCTGGCCAGCAGTGACAGGGATCTCTCCCAATTGAGAACGTTAGGAGTATTATTAGCAGGATGCTCCAATCAGCTCATGATTTTGAAGATCTAGCATGCCAATTGGACAGAATTTGGCATATCTCTCAAGAAGACATCCAACAACTTTTAATCAATGCCAAACTGAATAAGTGATTGCGGCATTAGGGCCAAAGTGTGTGTGTGTGTGTGGGGGGGGGGGGGGGGGACCAATGCATTACTGACTTGCTCAATTTGTGACACTCTTTCTCTTGAATAAATCATCCAATTTTTCTGAAATTGTAATCATTTGTTTTGTTTGTCTGTACATGTACAGTCGTGGACAAAACGAGCGAGACCCCTCGCCTTTTCGTTATGCTGATCCGCACGGCTTTAAAGTCTGCTACACAGCATAACAGGCAAGGCGACGAAGTGCTACCAACATACTATGCACAGGCGTGAAATTGACAAACTATCTGAACTTTTTTAGACTGTTTTCCATAATTTGTAAGACTATATTAATGCTGATTAGTGTGTTAAATACAACACGTAAATATAAGACAGAACTGAAAGAAGTAACGCTAATTGGTATGAACTGGACAAATAAAAATGAATTTCAACTTATCGAGATGACTTAACTGTTTCAGTAAGACAAAGAACCCCAGATCGTTACGAAGTAGCAAAATAATATCCGCATTCGGCCGCGAAACGGTCTGTGTCAACGTTCAGACCAGTCATACTGGATTACCGTTGCTGACCTACCATGAAAGTGTGCAAATTTAGCAATGCGTGAAGATTCATAACGAAATTCAGTTAAAAATCATTCAGTGCCACGCTTAAGTCAATTCCATTATTGACAGAAGCGGTAAAAGTAGGCAGTAACATGTATGAAATTCTACAAGAGTGTCATATTGACATCCACAGAGCGCCAGTACAGAATAAAGGTAGCGATAAAACGTATTGGGTGCGCGAGAATTTCTTAAAATTGCTTTACTGATATTCTACCTGCCTCCATAGAGATTAGAACCGAAAACAAATCAGACCTTCCTTTCACTATGCTAGCAGACAACCCAGGCAAACAGCCCTCTATTATTACCCCAGACATGAACAAGCAGGCAATTTCGCAATGAAAATCTGCAGTTTCTGTTGCATAGAGCTTTCCGGACTCAAAAACATGAATTTTCTTCCTTTATGTCACCACTTATGTGACAATCATTCGGGATGATTATCGAAATAACAAATTACTGTTATTAGAGAGTAAATTTTGTAGGATAATTCTGCACCACCCCAGGAAATAAACGGCTACATAGCTGCCAAACGTATTCTGCATTTTTTCGAATTCTCCACTAGACTCGCCACAGACAGAAAACGTTCATTAGCCGGAGTGTTTCTTAAGCTAGCTAGCAATGAGAATGTTCGCAGTTCTAAAACGCGGTGGCATTAATACTGGGATGTGAATTACCACGTGTATAGGCAAATACATTCTATTTGCATTCCTGTAAACGTGATTTGGATCGAAAACGTTGCTACGATTAATATGCTTATGTATCGACAGCAACTAGAACATTTCGAATAAAGAGTAGCGGGTGTTATTTATGCGGCCCTCATCTTCAGTGTTTTCGTTGTTAGGATTTCGTCACCTAAACCGGTAAAAACGGAACCCTACTAGTCTCACTTTCTTGACCGTCTGTCGGTCTACCCAACCCTTAAAACCCGTTTACCTCCAGAACGGATGGACATAATAAGTGGAAATGTATCGCACTTCTTGCGGTAACCGGTCCCTTGGTGGAGTAAAAAAGTGAGCTTCTATGTCAACGCAATCAAAAGATACGACGGTTTATGTAAAGAAAATTTACACGAAAGGACAAAAAATGGCTTCAAGAACTGTGCGACCTAACTGCTTAGGTCATCAGCCCCTACACCTAGAACTACTTAAACCTAGCTAGCCTAAGGGCATCACAGACATCCATGGCCGAGGTAGAATTCCAACCTGCGACTGAAGCAGCCGTGCGGTTCGTCACTAAAGCGCCTGGGCCCGCATCTCGTGGTCATGCGGTAGCGTTCTCGCTTCCCACGCCCGGGTTCCCGGGTTCGATTCCCGGCGGGGTCAGGGATTTTCTCTGCCTCGTGATGGCTGGGTGTTGTGTGCTGTCCTTAGGTTAGTTAGGTTTAAGTAGTTCTAAGTTCTAGGGGACTGATGACCATAGATGTTAAGTCCCATAGTGCTCAGAGCCATTTTTTTTAAAGCGCCTGGAACCGCTCGGCCACCGCAACCCGGCGAAACCCTACTCACCTCATGTATAATGATAATATATACTGTCTAGCTAGGATAAACTATATTCGCCAGCAACTCAGATCGTTTGATCACGGAACTTTTACGAAGCTACATTCAAACTTTTTTCGAAGTCGTCTGCAATATCCATTTATAAACACCCTAGGAACGTCGTATGCGATATCCACTTCTGAAGACGCTGGCAGATACTGCAGTACTATAACAAGTAGGTGGGAATTTATTGTTATTGGTCCACGCATGACACTTTATTTCAATATCAATTTAACGCGCCTAGGTATTTGTATATGGCTGAAACTATTGAACAAGAAGTAAATAAACAGCAAACAACTTCGATGTTTAAATCAAATGAAAGTCACATGTCGTAATTAAAACATAATTTCGTTGTTACATCTACATGACTACATCAACAGGATTTCTTGGCAATCCGGACTTACGTGCCTGGCAGAAGGTTAGGGTTATTTCTCTACCGTCCCACTCATTAACAGTGTGCGGGAAAAAGGACCACTTAAATTTTTTCTTGCGAGCCTTGAATTACATTATTACTATGGTTTCTTCCTGTGTAAGTTCCCGTGGAAATACCCTGATCTTGCTGAAACTTCGCTCAGTGAAAGCGGGGACAAAATAAGCGAACACGTGTCTCGGCTTATCTGCTTACACTCTACCGCTTCTGAGAAAACGACGGTCAAAGTGTTCAATGAGTTGTTGCTATAGTGTAGATACCTCTTAGCGGGTAAGGATTCAACTGAAGCGGTGGCTCTGCGGCTACCATAGCGACTTCGGAACTTTGCGCTGCGAGTTCGAAACCCGGTATTTCGCCGGCCGCGGTGGTCTCGCGGTTCTAGGCGCGCAGTCCGGAACCGTGTGACTGCTACGGTCGCAGGTTCGAATCCTGCCTCGGGCATGGATGTGTGTGATGTCCTTAGGTTAGTTGGGTTTAAGTAGTTCTAAGTTCTAGGGGACTTATGACCACAGCAGTTGAGTCCCATAGTGCTCAGAGCCATTTTTGAACCCGGTATTTCCTTTTTTTTTCCCTCACTCTCTGAATTATCTACGAATGTTTATTCCAATTTATGATGAAACACTGTTGTCGTTATTCGTCAGTTAATTTACTGTGTAAAGAAATAAGTTAAAAAGGGAACACACAGTGCGTAGTGGGGCGATCACTCTGTTGTAGAAATAATTCAGAAGCCAAGATCGCTTAAATATTGTTTACTGGATAATCGGTTTCAACACACTAAAGGTGCCATCATCGGATCTGAATGTAGATTAACATTTATAAAATATTTGGTTATAACGATACATGAGGCAGCCCAGATGATTTTAGATCAGCTTGTCTCATTCGTTTATTACTTTTTAATTCATTAATTACACATAAAGTTAATTGGCGAATAATGACAACATTATTTCAACATAGAAAAAAACATTCGTAGATAATTCTGATAGAGAGGCAGGAAAATAAAATAATAAACAACCCAATATGGTCTCGAACACGGGAATCAATGTTAAGAAGGAACGACGGTAGCCACTGAGCCACCGCTTCAATTGCGTTCTCGGCTGCAGAAGGTATCTACACTAGAGCAACAGCGCGTTGATAACTTTGACCGTGTTTTTCTTGGAAACGGTCGAGTGTCTGCAGATAAGCCGAAACACATGTTCGCTTATTTTGTCCTCTCCTTCACTGAGCAAAGTTTCGGGACAATCAGCCTACGACATTTGGCGAGTTCCCCTCGCTCGTCGAGTCGCTTCTTACGCCCGGCGAGAATTATGTATGCCTCCGAGTAAACTGCGCCACCTGGAAACACGGCGAGCGGGGATAAACACGTTTTCCTTCTTATAAGGCAACCTTCTACAGATAAAATTCACGAAATGTTCTTCAGGTTGCCTCAGATATTTCAGAAATGTTTCTTGCGTCAGGCCTGACGCATATGCAAAACGTAAACATTTCATTTCATGTAATATTTATCAGGATAAGACATGACAAGACTGGACCAGTCCCTTCTGAGAAAAATTAGAGATTCTAAGTTGCTCCACTATGTAATGACACGGGTGCGGGCTTGCGATCTCTCTTTTATGCCATCGATTTCCGTGTTACACATACTTGGCCACTGCGTTGCGGCTGCCATCTTGGAGGAGGCAGTCCGTTTCCTGCCAGCGCTGTTTCCGCAGCCAATATTAACCGCGACGAATCATTCAGTCAACGCTAAATGGCCCATCTGGCTGAGGCAGACAAGGGCGCTATAATACAACTCAATGCAGAGGGATCTTCAAATGCCGACATAGCAAGAACTATGGGTTTTCACAAGTCGACGGTAGCCAGGTGGATCAGACGAAAGGAAGAGAGTGGTAACCTGAATGGGAGGCCTCATGGCCGTCGCCGCAAAACAACAGCAGCTCAGGATCAGCAGATACGCCGTTTCAGTGAGAACCATCCATTTGTCAACGCACGACAAATCAGCAAATTCATGACGCTTGGAATGAGTTACTTGAATCTCCTAGTTCTGTGGCTCGAGTTGTGGGCTCAATGCCCACAGACTTCCAGCTGTTGTGGAAGCCAAAGGAGGCTATACGCGATTTTTTTTTACAGAATTATATTTTATATAATTTCAAGTAAACGCAGTAAGTGGAATGGGGACAAACAAATTAATTCACAGCAAGATATGTAATATTTAATTTGATAAGAGAAGAAATACTCACCTTATATATTCATTCAGTCTCTATAAAATACGTGACACACGTGTGTATGCAAGAAGGGTACAAAACAGTTCAGCACAAAATAAAAATATTGAGGAGAAGCTCGCCGATGAAGACGTAATTGCAGAACAAAGGTTGGGCTAGAAGGAGAGGTAAGGAGGCCCGAAAAAGCAGAGCAAAATCAAATACCCAATAGACTTTGAGTCGTTGTCGCAGCAAATGGCGGTTGGTATATGCGATTCGGAGCAACTGTACAAGAATAGTTTTATTTACTGATTTTTGAGGCTTTACTTTGTGACGGCTAAATAGTGCTGCATCATGAGACCCACAATTTTTCCACATGTGGCTAAACATCAGAGCTGAAAAAATTTTGAGAGGTACCGAAGTTCTCTGGAAGAGTAAAGTGTTTTAGACAAGAAGATGATTTTTAGTTCATTTCATTTTAACCATTCACACTATGCTTTGACATTCTAATCTTTGATTTCATTTTATTATTATGTATCTTTCCTTCAGTGAAAGTCAACGGTAGTAAGTTTCAAGATATGAAGAATAACTGGAAGTTTTTAATTTGTGGAATAGCGTATTTAGATCAGGAACCTAATCCAACTGCCTTTAATTTTATTCTCACGGATGACATTGGGACAGTAAATAACAAGAGAAATAACAAAACTCTCAGAATCAATATATAGAATTCAAGTGTCCAGTGGATTCAAAAGTTTGCTATAATAGCGATTAATTGCTTTTACAGACTCCTTCATGCCTACGTTTCCTATCTGACAATGTTTGAAACTAGGACTAACAAGGTAAACAATTTTTCCACAAATTGTCAAATTGGAAGTCGGAGAGCCAGTTACATAAATTACGATGACAACAAACGTTTTTCAAGTAAACTGATCACAGGAGGCATCCAACGCATTTATTGTGAGTTACATGCACAGTATGTAAACTGGCAACGCCACCAACACACAATAACACTAACAAGGGAACTTCCCCATCGCACCGCCCTCAGATTTAGTAATAAGTTGATACAGTGGATAGGCCTTGAAAAACTGAACACAGATCAATCGAGAAAACAGGAAGAAGTTGTGTGGAACTATGAAAAAAATAAGCAAAATATACAAACTGAGTAGTCCATGCGCAAGATAGGAACATCAAGGATAGGGTGAGCTCAGGAGCGCCGTGATCCCGTGGTTAGCGTAAGCAGCTGCGGAACGAGAGGTCCTTCCTTCAAATTTTCCCTCGAGTGAAAAGTTTAATTTTTATTTTCAGACAATTATTATCTGTCCGTCCGTCCGTCCGATGCGAGGTAACCGCGCCGTAGTATGATGACGCTACACCTAAACAAACATCGAAAGACACGACGTCAGTCGACTACAGCGCACGGAAGAGAGAGTATTCCTGCTAACGAGGCTCCCTGGCTGGCAGTTAACGGTTCGCTACTTTGGACGAGGGTGTATTAAATACGTGAGATGCATTGCGTAGGCAATATGAATCCAGCAAAAATAGCTCGTGACTTCAATAACAATGTCAATGAATATTTTCCGAACAGTAAGGCATCGGAAAGTTCCTTAAGGGATCGAACGATTATCGAACATCTGTATGATTATTTCCTACATTTGTTGATAAACAGTACGTGTGGTGATGATTGTCTGAAAATAAAAAAATCAAACAACTCACCCGACGGAAGACTTGAACCAACGACCTCTCGTTCTGCAGCTCCTCACGCTAACCACGCGACAACGGCGCTCCCGAGCTCAAGCTATCCTTGATGTTGCTTATCATACGCATGGACTACTCAGTTTGTTAAGTTTGATTATATTTTTCATAGGTCCACACAACTTCTTCCTGTTTTCTCGAATGATCTGTGTTCAGTTTTCAAGGCCTATCTACTGTGTCAACTTATAACTAAATCTGAGGAGGGTGCGATGGGAAGGTTCCCTTGTTAGCTATGAAACAACTGTAGCAAAACGGAGCATCCTCGTTATCCATGTGATGGATAAGACGACTAATTCGCAACATAAATGTCAATGTAAGCATCAGTTTCTGTTGGAACGTGCTTCCCGGACCAAATAACATACATTTCCTACGTCTTCAATGCGAATCATGTAGCAAATGTAATTTAAAGGACATAAAAATATCGAGTGAATTTACTAACATAATTATGAACCACTTGAATTTGCATTCAACAGGCAATGTTCAGAAGTCTGGTGCAGGAGTACTGCATGCTCTAATTCAAAACAACAAAAATCAACGGAGTAACTATTATTGAACGTCATCAGGTCACTCATCGAGCATTCCTATGCAGAACTGTTACTGGTGACGTGTTATGATGCCTTTAGCGTTAACTTCCTAAGAAGCAATGAAAGGCTGAGCCCCACCAAAAGACGTAAACTCGAGGAGAGAGTAGTGTGAACAAAATATTTTACATCTGATAAATCCAAAAGTGTGTTTTGGGCTACGAATTCTGCCCCCAGGGTGTGTGCAACACAGCTGGAATTTGTTGCCAACAACTGAGACACCTTTCGGTCACAGTGTAAGAAAATCGAGCAACAAAACTACATCACCTGTACTACTTCATGATAACGCACTATGTTGATTTGAGAGACAAAACTATCCAGGAGATTGATAGGAAAGTCGTCTCTCAGTCACTTGTATTGATAGGGAAGTCCTCTCTCAAGCACTTATCCCTCTCGTCATATATTTGTAAAATTTTACCTTTCCCACTCTTGATCGATCAACCGTCAAGGCAATTCATTTCTAGACGAAAATACTGTTTAAACTACTCTGAATTAACGACATCGTTAGAAACAGTAGGTTTCTACAGGCGTAGAATTTGTAAACAACTTTAGCATTGTCATATCGTTTTAGATATCGTGAAAGAAAATTCTGCTGCTAATTAATTTCTCTTTGATAATTACTGTTGCGTTTAGTAAACTAATGGAAAATGCAATTAAAATATTCACTGTACTAATACAAATTAAATTCAGCTTACTACAGAAACATCACGACGGAAGTCTATCTTAATAAAGCATTAAGTTTCTGTGAGACGATTGAGCCTATTTTAACACGAATTAGTAGGATATTACAGACTTTACACTTCGAAAAGATCTGTATTTATTTCATTTCCTGTACCATTCGTAAGTATTATCAAAATGTGACATTTCATAGATAAAATTGTGTGTTCACAACAACAACAAAAATGTCGTCAGAAAACAAAAGTGGCGTTATGAATCTGGCAGTACCGTAAGGTTTTCGCTCTGACACTAAGAGTTACTGAAAGTAGCAAGACGAATTTTGCTCGAGCGTTGTCTTACGAGTCCCTTATTAAGTTTTTATCTGCCTGCTTGTAGATGTGCTACAAAAGAATTAAAAATCTGGCTTTCAGCAACTCTCGAAAGGCGAACAAAAGCAGCTTGCACCTGGTTACTAAGCATGTTACCTGGGAACTGGTTTTTTCTTAAAGTGGGAAGACATCCTTTTGTGGTTCAATTGGCAAATGTCAGTCAGACGTGTGACGTTAGTCTAACCGTTTCGGTGTGTTGAATTTGTACCAATGATTTTTCTACAGGTTTTTTCTGTCCCAAATAGAGAGTTGAAGTCTCCCATTAGTATCTTCACATCATCTTGGTGAATTTTGCTCATGGTATTTTCGAGTGTGTTCCAGAATTTTTCAACATTGTCGGTGTTTTTCTTATTTTCGATGTTGGTGGGTTCAAATGGTTCAAATGGCTCTGAGCACTATGGGACTTAACTGCTGTGGTAGCGGTCGCGCGGTTCCAGACTGTAGCGCCTAGAACCTCTCGGACACTCCGGCCGTCGATGTTGGTGGGGACACGTGCATTGATGAGTGTATATGTTTTACTGGGGCTCTGAATGACCATAGTCATAAGTCGCTTGTTGACGGGCCAGCCGCGGTGGCCGAGCGGTTCTTGGCTCTTCAGTCCGGAACCGCGCGACTGCTACGGTCGTAGGTTCGAATCCAGCCTTGGGTATGAATTTGTGTGATGTCCTTAGATTAGTTAGGTATAAGTAGTTCTAAGTTCTACGAGACTGATGACCTCCACTGTTACGTCCCATAGTGCTCAGAGCCATTGGAACCTTTTGATTGTCGATCGGTGTGATTTCATTGACAGAGTTGATAGATCGGTGTTCGAGAAATGCAATGCCGAAGATTGGTACGCCTTTCGCTACCTTTTGTTGTATTCTGCTCTTGAAGATGCAATGGTTTCCCTAATGCACGGTTTCATTGTCAGTTAGTCGTGGTTCTTGAAGTGCAAGGATGAGAATTTTTTGTCGGTCCATTTCTTTTGTGAGATTATTTAGTTTTCGTGTTTGGATCAAGGTATCGATGTTTACTTTTAAATGCATGTTTTTTGCTTGTAGGGAAATTTACCAGAGATCTTCGATATTCTCTGTCGTGCTAACCTGGACTCCCCAGAATCCGAAAATCCAACTGCCGCCTGTCGACAGCCGGGTTGTGTACCACCTGGGATAAAGTTGACTTTGCTTGCATAGTTTACGTTTGCTTGTGTTTCATTGGTTGTGCTTGGGTGATACCAGGACCGGACAGGACCAGAGGGTGTTGAAGCCTTTGAAAGCAAATATTTTCAGCCAAGCTCATTGAGCTAACAGACGGTGACCAGAGTAGCGGTGATTTTCACTCAGACGTGTCTGGATTTTGCGTTCAACGGATTGAGTAGCCGTTCAGGATTGTGTTAGTATTTGGTTCACCCCTAGTATTTGATTTCCTCGGTGCCACCCATATGGGGGAGGGTTTCCACTATCCGCCACACACGATTATTATTATTATTATTATTGTCATTATGTCTCAGCAAATCCGATATGGTGTATCTTCCCACCACTGAAATAGATGTGTATTGTTCGATTCAGTATTTCCATCACTTAAATGTGGTTTATAATTACGTTACATTGCTACTAGTAGCCATTTTCTCACTTTTTCTTAGACAGTTGCTACCTGTTACTCCATCATAGGAATTTATGTGCGAAGCATTGTTGCAATACAGACGTTCAAATTATCCGATTTCTGTAATTTCATTTCGATACCTGATCGTTCTAATCGGATTCAGCCAGGTAGTCTTAATGCGGATATCCGACCACGACTGTCATCATATGCTAGACTGTGTAAACCACATTCTTTATCGGACTGTTGAATATAGATCACTTATCTATGACAGGACCTGAATTCTTAAACACTGTGGAAAATAATAATCCGATGTGCTTATTACAAATACGTTATTTCAATATAAATATGTGAACTAACGAGATAACAGTTTATTTACAGGAGCAGAACTAAAGTTCAAATGTTCAAATGTGTGTGAAATCGTATGGGACTTAACTGCTAAGGTCATCAGTACCTAAGCTTACACACTACTTAACCTAAATCATCCTAAGGGCAAACACACACACCCATGCCCGAGGGAGGACTCGAACCTCCGCCGGGATCAGCCACGCAGCTCATGACTGCAGCGCCCCTGACCGCTCGGCTAATCCCGCGCGGCTACTAAAAGTATGCTCGTCCACAAAACCCATGTGGACAATTATCTGATAATCGGTCAAGCTTTGCTTTGTCGCAGCTTTTTAGGATACAAGTCCATTTACTTTCAGGGGTCTCCTTACAATTCTTGCAATGCAAGGTAATTGAAAAATCTCATCCACTCGACGCCAACTGAGGAACTGACTGGTGCATGTGTTGTTCAAGACACAGTAGTTGTCACCCTCACTGGAATCAATGAGTGTGTGCGTGCGTGTGTGTGTGTGTGTGTGTGTGTGTGTGTGTGTGTGTTTGTGTGTGTGTGAGTGTGTGTGTGTGTGTGTGTGAGTGAGTTTTCGTGTTCATGCTCAATCTGAATCAATACTATTAACATTAGACAGACAACCGGCTATAAATATTGCATCAAATATGACTGTAAAGTATGTTAATGCGATGGGAAGTTACAAACTGAATTTTCACCCAACCCACGTCCTGCATATTACGTTAAGTAAGATGTATTAACTCCATAGTATCGTTAGCAGAGAGTGCGCTCTTGTTGTCGAGGCCTGCGACAAGCGCAGCGATCAGCAGTGCCCAATGCCGCCGCGATTTGTTTATGTTGGCTGAGCGTGGACACTGCAGCAGATGCTTCGCCATAAACAGAAAGAAATCACCTTGGCTCTGACTGCAGTGAGCGGATATCACTGCCTGCGTGTTCTTATAGTAACCAACGTGAGACTCTACTCACAGGTGCCATGGAGCAATTGCAACGAGTATCATGTCATTAGTCATGAGAATATTAACCAGTGATGAAATGTCCACTCTATTTGAATCCTAAGCAAATAGGAACCTTCTCACAAAGGAATGTGAGGTGATATCAAAATTTATCCAACATACAAAAATTAACTGCAGGACTTTCATGTATGCAGTAGTAGCACACAAGGAAATATTATGTCTTGGAAGCGTATATTTCATTTCCTCTTGTCATATTAACGTCCTTGTTTTAGAATGAAGTGAGAAAATTAACACGAAAAACTTAAGTTCCTGAGAAGCATATAAGTCATTTACTCTTCTCATATCATAGCTTTTGTTTTAGTATGAGGTAAAAAAATAAACAGTTTACGGCTCTGAAACATAATATGACACCAGATTCTTATCGTAGGCGCTATCGGAAACGCAAAAAGCAGGGAGCTGTCCATTCTTTTGTCCTAAAGTCTGTTTCCTTTCATGCATTACTCACGCTAGGAGGTTCTTATTTAAGGACTTGTGGGCATCAAGTTCTTCAGCAGAACAAGCCTTATGTTATTGTGCTAATTACGGCATGGAAAAAATGCAAAAAAGACGAGTTCCCCTAGAGCAGTGAGGATATTTGCACATGTCTGTATTCAGCAATGACTGCCAGCTGCCACAGCACTTCACAGAATCCTTGCGGCAGGCAACATAACTGTGCGTGCACTTCAGACTTCATTCAGTAAGACGTCAGGAGATGGTTGGAAACGTCTAATTAACGTTGCTTTCCGAGTCGTATTCAATCCAGAATGAGGTGTTATTAAGGTAGTTGAACGTTCTAGCAATTACACTTCTATAATTCCCATATGAGCATTCCGATAGCCAAACGAACCCGTTAGTGTGAAAACATCTGGAACTGCATTAACATCAAACTGCGAGAACTCGAGACAATACGTGGACTCTTCTCTTCGCTAGGTGACCTATTACTGATATTTAGGATTCTCTCCGTCCTAGGCGTAATGGAAATGGAACTTCAGAGGCGCTTTCCGATATTCTTGACAAACATGAGAAACTTGTAATCACTGCGAGTTACAACTGCGTGATGATAATGGTTCAGGTTGTCAGTAGTTGTGGTGGTGTTATGCTGTCAAACAGCTTACAGCAACGTTAATGGTGGCGCTCATAATTTAGCGCTGACTACCTACTTATGTAGAGATAGTGTTGTGGCGTCGTCGCTTGACTTTATTTGGCCTCAGCTTGAGTAATCCAACTTAACGAACATAGTACTACATTCGCGGGCTGCTAATGATACAGTATGACTACAGAGATCATCGTGCGGATATTACATTAATTCTGCAATGAATTGCTTAAAAAATATTACCCTCAGCTATGCAGGTGGAATGACTCATTACGCAGGTACTCTATGTTGCACTTGGTTAAGTGATTAGTTCGCTGCAATCCTGCTTCTACTGCTTGTAAATACTTGTATACTTCAAAAATGGTTCAAATGGCTCTGGGCGCTATGGGACTTAACGTCTGAGGTCATCAGTCCGCTAGAACTTAGAACTACTTAAACCTAACTAACCTAAGGACATCAGACACGTCCATGCCCGAAACTGGAGTCGAACCTGAGACCGTAACTGTCGCGGGGTTCCAGACTGTAGCGCCTAGAACCGCTCGGCCACACTGGCCGGCATACTTGTATACTGACCATACGTTATTTGACTAAATATGAACTACAATCTAATTCGCATGTATATGACATGGGTTAGCGCCGGCACAAAGGTATGACTAAGGATTGGATGCCGTTGGAGTCCCGTTATTTTGATGGCAAGACAAAAGTTCGCAAATCACCTCTATCGCCTCAAAAAATATCGAAGGACCGACGTCCACACTGTCACAGCGCGTTGAAATACAGCAACGACGGCAGATGAAAATTTGTGACCGACTGAGCTTCGAACCTAGACCTCCTGCTTACTTGACAGACGTGCTGACCACTGCACTATTTTTTTTTAAAAAAAAGTTTGAGAAGACTTTCCGCACCAGGTAGGCGGAGGCAAAGAGGGCAGGGGTCGAAAATCCGAGGCCTGGCCACAATGCCTCCCCCATACCTGTCACTGAGCAGCTGCATTATTCACATGTATTCCATGTTTGCTACTCATATATTCCTTTAAATTGTAGAACAAAATTGAAGTAGTAATTAAGGTAAAATAAATTACAGATTGTCGCCTCCAATGGCGTGCGTTCCTTGTGGAACATAACTTATAACAGTGAACAGGGTGACGGAAAAATACATAACAAACATTCATTCAGAAATATATTCACAATTTAAGTTATTATGCACTGGGTGCATATGAGGTCTGTACGGAAGCCATATATTTTTCAACAAATGAAAAAAATTTCGGAGCCGGAGGGGTTTTGCCAAATTAGAACAGTTCTGATTTTAGAACCAACGTAAAGGAATATTCCAGGAATAAAAAAAAGTGGAAGAATAGTGTTCTTCTTCTAATAAAAAAAACTGTCCACCTCTCCGTAGCCCACATAAAACAATAGATAAAAAAATTTGAAACCGTTCGTTATATTTGTTATTCTTCTTCAGCGTAAAATGTTATTCTGCAATATAAAACATGTACTCTTCTAAGTTCTAAGTTTATACCCAGAAGCCACGAATAACTGTTATTCTTTGCGGACGGGTAACTTTTCCAGTCGGGTTGTAAAGCTTCAAAATGGTTCAAATGGTTCTGAGCACTATGGGACTTAACTTCTGTGGTCATCAGTCCCCTAGAACTTACAACTACTTAAACCTAACTAACCTAAGGACATCACACACATCCATGACCGAGGCAGGATTCGAACCTGCGACCGTAGCAGTCCCGCGGTTCCGGACTACGCGCCTAGAACCACTAGACCACCGCGGCCGGCTGTAAAGCTTCAGTTATCGGTATATGACTTTCTGCGGTTCTGTTGATAGTGCTAATTTATTCCTAGTACAGTTCCAAATTCTGAGTCTATTTTCACATAAGAAGGTGTGCGCTACAGTGTCTACAAGCCAACATTTGTCGCAGTAAGGAGATGGTCTCAATTTGATTTTTCATAACCGTTCCGCTGTGGGTATGGTTTCGTTTACAACGTCGCACCATGCGGCACTGACTCTACTTGGTAGAATTTTATTGTTGATATTTTTCCAGACGTTCCTCCAGTTTTTTGTAGGTTAATTTACCGGAATTGGTTTGTGAAGACGATGTCTGGTAATATAGTCATAGACGGTTCTAGTGTTGGTGTGTGCTGGTGGAAGTCTTATGCAGATCCAATTGCCATAGTACTTTTGGACGAAATCTAGGCTGGCATGCTACATTAACAGGTTCGTTCCTATCCCCAGGATCTAACAAGAGGAACTTGAGGACAAAGATACAGCTGTTAGTACGTAACCCTAACAAACTCAAATCACAGGCAAATGAAGACGTTCAAAGTTGATTTTCAAAAATTCCTCTCCAACTTCAATGCACATTTGACTTCTCTTGATAACACCACGTGTAGCTCTTCTGAGGTCGTCTTTGCGTTCTTTTATGAGTGCTGCACTATTCATAATCCGAACGAACAAATCGGCTCTAAGGTTTACTTTTTCTATGTAGACTTCGCCTTTAACCATCCCCGCAGGCAAAAATCCAAAGAGAGAACGTCCAGGGACCTTGAAGGCCAAGAAAAGTGCCCATATCTAATGATCCATCTTCCAGAAAATGTTAGGTTTGGATAATGTGTCACCTGACGACTAGAATTTGCAGGAGCCCCGTCATGCTGGAGGAACATAGGCATTCCTGTAGCCAAATGAACCTCTTCCAATAACGCTGGATGTCATTTTCAAGGAAGTGTAGACAACTGGGTCCTGTAAGGACCAACATACGAAGCGGAAATGCATTAACCCAGCTGTATGTACGAAATAAAAATTGGACACATGTTATTTGGCATTTCTTCTGCAATTTGTCTATACTACCACCTCCTAAAATATTTACTATTTCTCCTGAAACATCCTGTATAATTATTTGGGTCTCGGCGGCTCATCTAAAGTTTTCAGTGCTAGACGCACGACATCGTCCGAACCCACGCGGGAATACAGTGTGGGGGCGAGCGAGTGGAATAATGGCCGGGGGGGGGGGGGCTTGTTCTCATAAGATCTTACCACAAATTTACTAAATTTTAAATCCAAAATACTGCATCCCGGTTCTTACAATAGTGCAATAGGTGCGCACTGGTTAGATGTAACTGAAGAGAGACTCCAACTCGGATTGTCATTAAGGGCGAACCCCAACCACATGGCGACGAACAATTGGGAGCGGAAACTTAATGTCATCGGAACCTTGTTGAAGGCCCATGAAATGCGATCGTTAGACTGACTGCAGAAAATTCAGTTTATAAATATATAGATACATAGCAAAATTTGTCATGTCGCAGCAGTCTTACCGATACTGCAGGTCACTGCACATAAAATATTGGCTGTAGCCTCTTGGTACGTGTGGAAACAAAATATCTTCAAAGTAGCCTTCCACACGGCGACTTTGCAGAGGAAAGACAGAGGATTTGGAATTAAAGACGTGCTATTAAACTAATACACGCCACTAAGACAGGCATCACGAAATTTCTGTTCCTCTCGTTAGATCCTGGTGATAGGAACGCTCTTGTTAATGTTGCACGCCAACCTAGATTACGTCCGAAAGTACTATGGCGATTAAGGCTGTATAAGACTTCCACCATAACAGACCAACACTAGAACCGTCTATGATTATATTACCAGACATCGTCTACACTGACCTACAAAAAACTGGAGGAACGTCTGGAAAAATATCAACAATAAAATTCTACCAACTAGAGTCAGTGCCGCATGGTACGACGTTGTAAACGAAACCATACCCACAGCGGAACGACTTTGAAAAATCAAATTGAGAGCATCTCCATACTGCGACAAATGTCGGCTTGTAGAAACTGTAGCGCACACCTTCTTACGTGAAAATAGACTCAGAATTTGGAACTGGACTAGGAATAAATTAGCACTATCAACAGAACCGCAGAAAGTCATATACCGGTAACTGAAGCTTTACAACCCGACTGGAAAAGTTACCCGTCCGCAAAGAATAACAGTTATTCGTGGCTTCTGGGTATAAACTTAGAACTTAGAAGAGTACATGTTTTATATTGCAGAATAACATTTTACGCTGAAGAAGAATAACAAATATAACGAACGGTTTCAAATTTTTTTATCTATTGTTTTATGTGGGCTACGGAGAGGTGGACAGTTTTTTTTATTAGAAGAAGAACACTATTCTTCCACTTTTTTTTATTCCTGGAATATTCCTTTACGTTGGTTCTAAAATCAGAACTGTTCTAATTTGGCAAAACCCCTCCGGCTCCGAAATTTTTTTCATTTGTTGAAAAATATATGGCTTCCGTACAGACCTCATATGCACCCAGTGCATAATAACTTAAATTGTGAATATATTTCTGAATGAATGTTTGTTATGTATTTTTCCGTCACCCTGTTCACTGTTATAAGTTATGTTCCACAAGGAACGCACGCCATTGGAGGCGACAATCTGTAATTTATTTTACCTTAATTACTACTTCAATTTTGTTCTACAATTTAAAGGAATATATGAGTAGCAAACATGGAATACATGTGAATAATGCAGCTGCTCAGTGACAGGTATGGGGGAGGCATTGTGGCCAGGCCTCGGATTTTCGACCCCTGCCCTCTTTGCCTCCGCCTACCTGGTGCGGAAAGTCTTCTCAAACTTTTTTTTAAAAAAAATAGTGCAGTGGTCAGCACGTCTGTCAAGTAAGCAGGAGGTCTAGGTTCGAAGCTCAGTCGGTCACAAATTTTCATCTGCCGTCGTTGCTGTATTTCAACGCGCTGTGACAGTGTGGACGTCGGTCCTTCGATATTTTTTGAGGCGATAGAGGTGATTTGCGAACTTTTGTCTTGCCATCAAAATAACGGGACTCCAACGGCATCCAATCCTTAGTCATACCTTTGTGCCGGCGCTAACCCATGTCATATACATGCGAATTAGATTGTAGTTCATATTTAGTCAAATAACGTATGGTCAGTATACAAGTATGCCGGCCAGTGTGGCCGAGCGGTTCTAGGCGCTACAGTCTGGAACCCCGCGACAGTTACGGTCTCAGGTTCGACTCCAGTTTCGGGCATGGACGTGTCTGATGTCCTTAGGTTAGTTAGGTTTAAGTAGTTCTAAGTTCTAGCGGACTGATGACCTCAGACGTTAAGTCCCATAGCGCCCAGAGCCATTTGAACCATTTTTGAAGTATACAAGTATTTACAAGCAGTAGAAGCAGGATTGCAGCGAACTAATCACTTAACCAAGTGCAACATAGAGTACCTGCGTAATGAGTCATTCC
This sequence comes from Schistocerca nitens, assembly GCF_023898315.1. Taxonomy (NCBI): domain Eukaryota; kingdom Metazoa; phylum Arthropoda; class Insecta; order Orthoptera; family Acrididae; genus Schistocerca; species Schistocerca nitens. The sequence continues at coordinate 496,911,488 of NC_064619.1, read as the reverse complement.
ACCTGCATAGCTGAGGGTAATATTTTTTAAGCAATTCATTGCAGAATTAATGTAATATCCGCACGATGATCTCTGTAGTCATACTGTATCATTAGCAGCCCGCGAATGTAGTACTATGTTCGTTAAGTTGGATTACTCAAGCTGAGGCCAAATAAAGTCAAGCGACGACGCCACAACACTATCTCTACATAAGTAGGTAGTCAGCGCTAAATTATGAGCGCCACCATTAACGTTGCTGTAAGCTGTTTGACAGCATAACACCACCACAACTACTGACAACCTGAACCATTATCATCACGCAGTTGTAACTCGCAGTGATTACAAGTTTCTCATGTTTGTCAAGAATATCGGAAAGCGCCTCTGAAGTTCCATTTCCATTACGCCTAGGACGGAGAGAATCCTAAATATCAGTAATAGGTCACCTAGCGAAGAGAAGAGTCCACGTATTGTCTCGAGTTCTCGCAGTTTGATGTTAATGCAGTTCCAGATGTTTTCACACTAACGGGTTCGTTTGGCTATCGGAATGCTCATATGGGAATTATAGAAGTGTAATTGCTAGAACGTTCAACTACCTTAATAACACCTCATTCTGGATTGAATACGACTCGGAAAGCAACGTTAATTAGACGTTTCCAACCATCTCCTGACGTCTTACTGAATGAAGTCTGAAGTGCACGCACAGTTATGTTGCCTGCCGCAAGGATTCTGTGAAGTGCTGTGGCAGCTGGCAGTCATTGCTGAATACAGACATGTGCAAATATCCTCACTGCTCTAGGGGAACTCGTCTTTTTTGCATTTTTTCCATGCCGTAATTAGCACAATAACATAAGGCTTGTTCTGCTGAAGAACTTGATGCCCACAAGTCCTTAAATAAGAACCTCCTAGCGTGAGTAATGCATGAAAGGAAACAGACTTTAGGACAAAAGAATGGACAGCTCCCTGCTTTTTGCGTTTCCGATAGCGCCTACGATAAGAATCTGGTGTCATATTATGTTTCAGAGCCGTAAACTGTTTATTTTTTTACCTCATACTAAAACAAAAGCTATGATATGAGAAGAGTAAATGACTTATATGCTTCTCAGGAACTTAAGTTTTTCGTGTTAATTTTCTCACTTCATTCTAAAACAAGGACGTTAATATGACAAGAGGAAATGAAATATACGCTTCCAAGACATAATATTTCCTTGTGTGCTACTACTGCATACATGAAAGTCCTGCAGTTAATTTTTGTATGTTGGATAAATTTTGATATCACCTCACATTCCTTTGTGAGAAGGTTCCTATTTGCTTAGGATTCAAATAGAGTGGACATTTCATCACTGGTTAATATTCTCATGACTAATGACATGATACTCGTTGCAATTGCTCCATGGCACCTGTGAGTAGAGTCTCACGTTGGTTACTATAAGAACACGCAGGCAGTGATATCCGCTCACTGCAGTCAGAGCCAAGGTGATTTCTTTCTGTTTATGGCGAAGCATCTGCTGCAGTGTCCACGCTCAGCCAACATAAACAAATCGCGGCGGCATTGGGCACTGCTGATCGCTGCGCTTGTCGCAGGCCTCGACAACAAGAGCGCACTCTCTGCTAACGATACTATGGAGTTAATACATCTTACTTAACGTAATATGCAGGACGTGGGTTGGGTGAAAATTCAGTTTGTAACTTCCCATCGCATTAACATACTTTACAGTCATATTTGATGCAATATTTATAGCCGGTTGTCTGTCTAATGTTAATAGTATTGATTCAGATTGAGCATGAACACGAAAACTCACTCACACACACACACACACACACACACTCACACACACACAAACACACACACACACACACACACACACACACACACACACGCACACACTCATTGATTCCAGTGAGGGTGACAACTACTGTGTCTTGAACAACACATGCACCAGTCAGTTCCTCAGTTGGCGTCGAGTGGATGAGATTTTTCAATTACCTTGCATTGCAAGAATTGTAAGGAGACCCCTGAAAGTAAATGGACTTGTATCCTAAAAAGCTGCGACAAAGCAAAGCTTGACCGATTATCAGATAATTGTCCACATGGGTTTTGTGGACGAGCATACTTTTAGTAGCCGCGCGGGATTAGCCGAGCGGTCAGGGGCGCTGCAGTCATGAGCTGCGTGGCTGATCCCGGCGGAGGTTCGAGTCCTCCCTCGGGCATGGGTGTGTGTGTTTGCCCTTAGGATGATTTAGGTTAAGTAGTGTGTAAGCTTAGGTACTGATGACCTTAGCAGTTAAGTCCCATACGATTTCACACACATTTGAACATTTGAACTTTAGTTCTGCTCCTGTAAATAAACTGTTATCTCGTTAGTTCACATATTTATATTGAAATAACGTATTTGTAATAAGCACATCGGATTATTATTTTCCACAGTGTTTAAGAATTCAGGTCCTGTCATAGATAAGTGATCTATATTCAACAGTCCGATAAAGAATGTGGTTTACACAGTCTAGCATATGATGACAGTCGTGGTCGGATATCCGCATTAAGACTACCTGGCTGAATCCGATTAGAACGATCAGGTATCGAAATGAAATTACAGAAATCGGATAATTTGAACGTCTGTATTGCAACAATGCTTCGCACATAAATTCCTATGATGGAGTAACAGGTAGCAACTGTCTAAGAAAAAGTGAGAAAATGGCTACTAGTAGCAATGTAACGTAATTATAAACCACATTTAAGTGATGGAAATACTGAATCGAACAATACACATCTATTTCAGTGGTGGGAAGATACACCATATCGGATTTGCTGAGACATAATGACAATAATAATAATAATAATAATCGTGTGTGGCGGATAGTGGAAACCCTCCCCCATATGGGTGGCACCGAGGAAATCAAATACTAGGGGTGAACCAAATACTAACACAATCCTGAACGGCTACTCAATCCGTTGAACGCAAAATCCAGACACGTCTGAGTGAAAATCACCGCTACTCTGGTCACCGTCTGTTAGCTCAATGAGCTTGGCTGAAAATATTTGCTTTCAAAGGCTTCAACACCCTCTGGTCCTGTCCGGTCCTGGTATCACCCAAGCACAACCAATGAAACACAAGCAAACGTAAACTATGCAAGCAAAGTCAACTTTATCCCAGGTGGTACACAACCCGGCTGTCGACAGGCGGCAGTTGGATTTTCGGATTCTGGGGAGTCCAGGTTAGCACGACAGAGAATATCGAAGATCTCTGGTAAATTTCCCTACAAGCAAAAAACATGCATTTAAAAGTAAACATCGATACCTTGATCCAAACACGAAAACTAAATAATCTCACAAAAGAAATGGACCGACAAAAAATTCTCATCCTTGCACTTCAAGAACCACGACTAACTGACAATGAAACCGTGCATTAGGGAAACCATTGCATCTTCAAGAGCAGAATACAACAAAAGGTAGCGAAAGGCGTACCAATCTTCGGCATTGCATTTCTCGAACACCGATCTATCAACTCTGTCAAAGAAATCACACCGATCGACAATCAAAAGGTTCCAATGGCTCTGAGCACTATGGGACACAACAGTGGAGGTCATCAGTCTCCTAGAACTTAGAACTACTTATACCTAACTAATCTAAGGACATCACACAAATTCATGCCCAAGACTGGATTCGAACCTACGACCGTAGCAGTCGCGCGGTTCCGGACTGAAGAGCCAAGAACCGCTCGGCCACCGCGGCTGGCCCGTCAACAAGCGACTTATGACTATGGTCATTCAGAGCCCCAGTAAAACATATACACTCATCAATGCACGTGTCCCCACCAACACCGACGGCCGGAGTGTCCGAGAGGTTCTAGGCGCTACAGTCTGGAACCGCGCGACCGCTACCACAGCAGTTAAGTCCCATAGTGCTCAGAGCCATTTGAACCATTTGAACCCACCAACATCGAAAATAAGAAAAACACCGACAATGTTGAAAAATTCTGGAACACACTCGAAAATACCATGAGCAAAATTCACCAAGATGATGTGAAGATACTAATGGGAGACTTCAACTCTCTATTTGGGACAGAAAAAACCTGTAGAAAAATCATTGGTACAAATTCAACACACCGAAACGGTTAGACTAACGTCACACGTCTGACTGACATTTGCCAATTGAACCACAAAAGGATGTCTTCCCACTTTAAGAAAAAACCAGTTCCCAGGTAACATGCTTAGTAACCAGGTGCAAGCTGCTTTTGTTCGCCTTTCGAGAGTTGCTGAAAGCCAGATTTTTAATTCTTTTGTAGCACATCTACAAACAGGCAGATAAAAACTTAATAAGGGACTCGTAAGACAACGCTCGAGCAAAATTCGTCTTGCTACTTTCAGTAACTCTTAGTGTCAGAGCGAAAACCTTACGGTACTGCCAGATTCATAACGCCACTTTTGTTTTCTGACGACATTTTTGTTGTTGTTGTGAACACATAATTTTATCTATGAAATGTCACATTTTGATAATACTTACGAATGGTACAGGAAATGAAATAAATACAGATCTTTTCGAAGTGTAAAGTCTGTAATATCCTACTAATTCGTGTTAAAATAGGCTCAATCGTCTCACAGAAACTTAATGCTTTATTAAGATAGACTTCCGTCGTGATGTTTCTGTAGTAAGCTGAATTTAATTTGTATTAGTACAGTGAATATTTTAATTGCATTTTCCATTAGTTTACTAAACGCAACAGTAATTATCAAAGAGAAATTAATTAGCAGCAGAATTTTCTTTCACGATATCTAAAACGATATGACAATGCTAAAGTTGTTTACAAATTCTACGCCTGTAGAAACCTACTGCTTCTAACGATGTCGTTAATTCAGAGTAGTTTAAACAGTATTTTCGTCTAGAAATGAATTGCCTTGACGGTTGATCGATCAAGAGTGGGAAAGGTAAAATTTTACAAACATATGACGAGAGGGATAAGTGCTTGAGAGAGGACTTCCCTATCAATACAAGTGCCTGAGAGACGACTTTCCTATCAATCTCCTGGATAGTTATGTTTCTCAAATCAACATAGTGCGTTATCATGCAGTAGCACAGGTGATGTAGTTTTGTTGCTCGATTTTCTTACACTGTGACCGAAAGGTGTCTCAGTTGTTGGCAACAAATTCCAGCTGTGTTGCACACACCCTGGGGGCAGAATTCGTAGCCCAAAACACACTTTTGGATTTATCAGATGTAAAATATTATGTTCACACTACTCTTTCCTCGAGTTTACGTCTTTTGGTGGGGCTCAGCCTTTCATTTCTTCTTAGGAAGTTAACGATAAAGGCATCATAACACGTCACCAGTAACAGTACTGCATAGGAATGCTCGATGAGTGACCTGATGACGTTCAATAATAGTCACTCCGTTGATTTTTGTTGTTTCGAATTAGAGCACGCAGTACTCCTACACCACACTTCTGAACTTTGCCTGTTGAATGCAAATGTCGCATGATGGTAAAATGGTAATCTATCACATATATCAGCAGTCGAGACTTCCTTAATGTGGAAAATCATTCATGCCAGAACGATCTTTGTTAAAACACCAATATCTTTTTCTGGCGTATTTTTCCCAAAAGCACTCGCTCCAAACACAGTTCAAATCTTTCTAGCTGCCTCCTCTGCATTCACCCCTCTGTTATACCAAAAGTAAACGTTATGTTGCAGATGCTACACCTACTTCCACTTGGGACTCAACTTTGCAATGCTTAACTGTATTTCATGATTGTCAAGTATGCAAAATCCAGTGCTTAACTGCAAGTCGATAACTAGAACCTCAAATTCGAAAATGACAGTTGATACATACACTGAAAGCGCGGCGCTGCGTTCACATGGGCGGCCCCGGATTTCAGGCAGCGGGTGGCGTCTGGCGGGTGGCCGGTAGCCGCTGCAGCGCGAGGAAACTCTCGAGAGTAAGCTGTTATGATCGCGTCGCATCCACGAGCTGTCCTGCGGAGTTGTTTCTGGAATACTTGTTATTGCTGGTGGGTAGAATGTTTAGCGAATTATCTTCGATACTCAATCAGACTCATAACTTTAGACCGAAGTGTGATATTGAAATAAAGTGTCATGCATGGACCAATAACAATAAATTCCCACCTACTTGTTATAGTACTGCAGTATCTGCCAGCGTCTTCAGAAGTGGATATCGCATACGACGTTCCTAGGGTGTTTATAAATGGATATTGCAGACGACTTCGAACAAAGTTCGAATGTAGCTTCGTAAAAGTTCCGTGATCAAACGATCTGAGTTGCTGGCGAATACAGTTTATCCTCACTAGACAGTATACATTATCATTATACATGAGGTGAGTAGGGTTTCGCCGGGTGCGGTGGCCGAGCGGTTCCAGGCGCTTCAGTCACGATCCGGACGGCTGCTTCAGTCGCAGGCTGGAATCCTACCTCGGGCATAGATGTCTGTGATGCCCTTAGGCTAGCTAGGTTTAAGTAGTTCCAGGTCTAGGGACTGATGACCTAAGCAGTTAGGTCGCATAGTTCTTGAAGCCATTTTTTGACGTTTCGCGTAAATTTTCTTTACATAAACCGTCGTATCTTTAGATTGCGTTGACATAGAAGCTCACTTTTTTACACCACCAAGGGACCGGTTACAGCAAGAAGTGCGATACATTTCCGCTTATTATGTCCATCCGTTCTGGAGGTAAACTGGTTTTAAGGGTTGGGTAGACCGATAGACGGTCAAGAAAGTGAGACTAGTAGGGTTCCGTTTTTACCGATTTAAGTGACGAAATCCTAACAACGAAATCAGCTACGACAGCTACTGAAGATAAGGGCCGCATAAATAACACCCGCTACTCTTTATTCGAAATATTCTAGTTGCAGTCGATACATCAGCATATTAATCGTAGCTACGCTTTCGATCCAAGTCACGTTTACAGGAATGCAAATAGAATCCATTTGCCTATACACGTGGTAATTCACATCCCAGTATTAATGCCACCGCGTTTTAGAAGTACGAACATTCCCATTGCTAGCTAGCTTAAGAAACACTTCGGCTAATGAACGTTTTCTGGCTGTGGCGAGTCTAGAGGAGAATTCGAAACAGTGTAGAATACGTTTGGCAGCTATGCAGCCGTTTATTTCCTGGGGTGGTGCAGAATTATCCTACAAAATTTACTCTCTAATAACAGTAATTTGTTATTTCGATAATCATCCCGAATGATTGTCACATAAGTGGTGACATAAAGGAAGAAAATTCATGTTTTTGAGTCCAGAAAGCTCTATGCAACAGAAACTGCAGATTTTCATTGCGAAATTGCCGGCATGTTCATGTCTGGGGTAATAATAGAGGGCTGTTTGCCTAGGTTGTCTGCTAGCATAGTGAAAGGAAGGTCTGATTTGTTTTCGGTTCTAATCTCTATGGAGGCAGGTAGAATATCAGTAAAGCAATTTTAAGAAATTCTCGCGCCCCCAATACGTTTTATCGCTACCTTTATTCTGTACTGGCGCTCTGTGGATGTCAATATGACTCTCTTGTAGAATTTCATACATGTTACTGCCTACTTTTACCGCTTCTGTCAATAATGGAATTGACTTAAGTGTGGCACTGAATGATGTTTAAGTGAATTTTGTTATGAATCTTCACGCATTGCTAAATTTGCACACTTTCATGGTAGGTCAGCAATGGTAATCCAGTATGACTGGTCTGAACGTTGACACAGACCGTTTCGCGGCCGAATGCGGATAATATTTTGCTACTTCGTAACGGTCTGGGGTTCTTCGTCTTACTGAAACAGTTATGTTATCTGGATAAGTTGAAATTCATTTTTATTCGTCCGTTTCATACAAATTAGCGTTTCTTCTTTCAGTTCTGTCTTATATTTACGTGTTGTATTTAACACACTAATCAGCATTAATATAGTCTTACAAATTATGGAAAACAGTCTAAAAAAGTTCAGATAGTTTGTCAATTTCACGCCTGTGCATAGTATGTTGGTAGCACTTCGTCGCCTTGCCTGTTATGCTGTGTAGCGGACTTTAAAGCCGTGCGGATCAGCATAACGAAAAGGCGAGGGGTCTCGCTCGTTTTGTCCACGACTGTACATCACATCTGATTTTTGTCTCATTCAGATAATCCCTTTGTGGTGTGTCCTTTTCTTTGTCTTAGAGTGTATTTACAGGCTGATTCAAAAAGAACACAACAATTTTGACATTTGAGAACTCTGCAAAGAAGAAAATGAAAGTTACGCTCTTTCTGTTGTCAACTGAAGGAATCTCGGACGTTTCATTTGGTTTCTCATTTGGTTGCTAGGAGTGCTGTTGGCCAGTAACCTTCGTTTCTGTTGTCAATGCAAAGATGGCACTGCTCAACGAAAAGCTTTGTGTGTTATTGAGTATGGCAGATGTGAATCAACGACAGTTGTTCAGCATACATGTCGAACCAAGTACGGTGTTCAACCTCCTGATAGGTTGTGTATCATATCTTAGTACAAGCAATTCACAAAGAAAGGGTGTTTGTGCAAAGGGAAACATTCCAGACCGTCGCGCACGAGTGAAGAAAATGTTGGCCGCATTGAGGAATCATTTGCTCACAGTCCAGGAAAATTGACCCGCCGAGCTAGCAGAGAGCTGTAAATTCCACAACCAACCATTTGCTGAGTCCTAAGGAAAGCATTAGTAATGAAACCTTACCGTCTACAGTTGGTTCAAACCCTTCCTGAAGCTGATAAGATGAAAATAATCAAGTTCTGGAAGTTTGTCTTTGAGCAAATGGAAACAGATAACCAGTTCATTTTGAAGCTAGTATTTAGCAGTGAAGCAGCATTTTACAGAACAGGGAAAATCAATCGGCACAATTTCCATGTACGAGATATTAAGAATCTGCAGGAAACAATTCAGTATGAATGTGATTCAGCTAAGATTAACATTTTCTGTGCCATTTCAACCAAAAAAGTTTTTGGTCCTCGTTTGTTTGAAGATGCAATTGTAACTGGGCAAACCCATTAGAAAGTGTTGAATACTGGCTGTCTCCTCAACTCAAAGCAGCAGCACGTCAATTCATATTCCAGCAGGATAGGGCATCACCCCTTGGCACTTATTTGTCTGTGCCTCTTCGAATGAAAGGTACCCATATCAATGGATCAGCCGCCAAGTGGCCTGTGATACAGCACATCATCACTGTCCTCTGAGAAGCTTTGACCTCAGCCCCTTTGATTTTTCTACAGGGATTCATTAAAGATATGGTGTTCCGACCACCTCTACCAGCTAACACAGAGGAGAGCTATCCACACTGTCACGCGAGATGCTACAGAGAGTGTGCAACAATTTTGAGTATCAGGTTGATGTTGCTCGAATGTCTGGAAGATGATCATACTTAGCATTTACGAACTTGTTTTCTACTGAAAATAATTTCGTTAAGTACTCTTCACATTGATTGATTACCCAAGGTTTCATCACGTTTCTTTGATTCAATGCAGATTTCCAAATTTCTGGTATTCTTTTTGAATCACCCTGTATGTGTTCAAGTATAAATTTGTTGTTTCTTTTGAAGTTCTGTAATTAAACTTTTTTCTTGGACCATGCTGGAGCAGATTCATGGACTTAGTTACCACTGCAGTTGTACTGGTGCTGGAATCTAACAAACTTCGCCAATTTTCTGCTTTCTATAATGAAATATGAAATGCTCATTCTTTTAGCAACTGCTTATACTGTGTCCCAATGCACAATCACTTATCATATTACAATGTTTAATAACAGGGAACATTGCTAGTACAAGCAGTTTGTGATTGTACATCGGATTAATGACAGTTCTGTAGACATCATCTGTTCTGCCATGATGTCATATTGCATTCTGACAGGCAAACCTTCTCAGTGGTGCACCATGCTACTGCAAACCAGGACGCCGATTCACGGGGTTTACACTAATTCCAAGTAGATACTGCAGCTCATGGTAATACTGCAATCACTGTTCCACCTTGAACACATGTCACGCATCCATGTAAGTGTCAGATGCTAAACAGATAACAAAAAACCTACAAACAGCTTTCTATTCTTCACTATTTATGTATTAAATTGTTTTCACAATCACAATCTTTGTCAGCTAGAGAGATACATATCACTCACAAGGGGAAGGCTTCGGACACAGCTAACTGATTCGGCTCATACTAGGCATGTTGATTGTGTACACCAAAAACAAAAGATCTTTTGGCCCAACACCCCTCCATTTTTGAGAAAGCCATCCCTAAATGGATGGGATCAATAGATAACTGAAGACCGAGCATTTTTCATCATATGTGAGATCCGCAAACATGTTTTCCTACAAATTGAGGAAAGAAACTGTTACAATTGCCACTTATTCACTCATAAGGCAACCGCTGTTCAACAGAAGTGTAATGATGATTCGGGAGGCCTGAAAAGTCAGTACTGAAAGTTGACCATGTTTATAATATTAATCGTCCCATCCACATAGTTCTGCAGTTCCCACTAGGTTTCCAGAAGCACATTGCAAAGTTCTGTACTATGCTTTAGTGCAAAACAAGCATCGCGTGGTTGGCTGTCTGTGGTCTCTTGTGGCGAATTCACGGCAGGATTATTTGGAATTCTTTTCCAGCCAGGTGCCTTGATCACTACACCAGTGCCACTTTCATGCAATGAAAATACGTGGCTGCGACTCCTACATATGATGTTGAAAAATTCTCAGTTTCCAACTATCTATCAGTCTTATCAATTTCGAGTCAGTTGCTTGTCATGAACTTTAGGGGTGGTTTGCTCAAAAGCAGAAAGATGTTGAGCCAAAATACCTTAGAGTCTTTCATTTTCAGTTGAACACAAGTCATCTGCAAAATATGAGGTGAATCGGTGTGCTCTGTTTGAGGCCTTCCCCTTGTTAGCTGGAGTGGTAAGTTACACCACATACTCCCCCATTTAGATGAATAATATTGTCACAGTTACATTGCCCCAAATGTAAATGATCATTCAGCAATACTTATATCTGAGCTCTTGGCCTGTTGATTACTATATTATATTTACATCTTCCATTATATGTATGTTACATCAGTTATTCATTTCAAATGGAATCATAAAAATCTTATTTTCTTTCCTGATGCCAGCATTAGAGTGCTTCGCCTGGGAGCTACTTGAGCACTGCTACATCTCTGTCAATCCTGTTAAAAACAGTTTGAAGCATACGGGCAAAAGTAGGGTTCACATGATGGAATTACTGAATATGGAAAGAGGGAGGTTGTAGATAATGCAGACAATGACAATTCAAAACCAAGTATGATGTTTATGGTTCTTTACATAATTCGCTTTCCCTTGTGCTACCGTATCTATAAGGATATCTATGAATAATTATATATGCAATTGAAAGAGAATTAAAATGTGTTAACTATGCATCAGAAGAACAACTGTAGAATTTGAATAAATTTATCCTATTAATGCACTGTGCAGATGTTAGCAATGTCACAGTGAAGAAATATTGAATTTAAATTATTATTCGACAGATAAAATATCTACTCACAAAGAGGCATCAGAACACCACATAGAAGATGGTTGTAATTGGCAAGCTTTCAGAGTCAGTAGCTTCTTCTTCAGGCAGAAAGATTGAAGGGGAAGGAAGAGGGGTTAGGAAAAGGACTAGAGAGGTCTAGGAAAAGGGGTGGATTTCGGGAAACTCACCCTGAGCTGCGGGTCAGGGGAGACTTATTGTACGGGATGAGAAGGAAAGATTCTTCATTCCCCTTCAACCATTCTGCCTGAAGAAAAAGTCACTGGTTCCAAAAGCTTGCCAATTACAGCCGTCTTTTATGTAGTGTTCTGCCGCTGTTTGGTGAGTAGCAGCGGACGACAGGCTGTGTAGACTGGAAGCCAGCCCCCACCAACACCTTCACTGGTCACTTCTGACAGAGGGAGAACTTAAGACGGCCATGCTTTCCAGACACTAGGCACGCCAAACTGTTGCTCTACGAGTACCTTGTTCTGCTCCAACAAGGCAACATTCCCGGCTGTGTTCTCGGCAACTCGCCCGTGCAATGCCGTGTGGCCCACATCGTTGTCTGCTGCATTTCACCGGGGTATGAGCAACCCGCAGAATTATCATCCTGCGCTATCCTGCTGCGGTCTGTTCAATAAGAGGAGACTACCACATTTTTTCCATGCTGCCTTCCCAAGCTGTGTCTTCTTGAGGTGATTCTATCGACTACTGGAGTACAAAGACTGATGCTGCATGCCCCGTTCGTCCTCTCGGTATCAGTAATTGGAATGTTGTGTGCAATGTAGCGCAAATAGTGTAGTGAAGTGCAGTGGGTCTCAGGACTACTATTCCTCCCCTGGCCATTTTGGCACCCCTTCACTGCCAAGCGCACCATTGAAGCGGTTTTCCCATGCTACTGTGCATCAATATGCATCTGACACAATACACAGCACATTTTGAGCATTTGCTTGTCTTTTAAACTTATGTCTTCCTCCTGGAACAGCTTGTAGAACAAATTATTACACATACAGTTCATCATTTCTTGCATTTTACACACAGAATACCACTGATATGAAAGGAACAGGCAATTGTGCAGTAACATGTTGGACTATTTTAAAGGAAGCTACTTCTGCTGCAAGAACTATTGACAGTTTACATTGTTGTAATAAATACTTGCATTTGTTGTAGGTTCATGCCAGAATCATAATGAAAGAATATCACAAACTGCTAAGAAGCATTTCAAGAGTTGTGCAAGAGAATACATTGACTGCCATACACATGCAACATTGACAGAAATAATACTTCCTTTCTGTCCTTCAATTTTCCAACAACAGTGTCATCAGACGACCTTTACATATCACTTCACCTTTTTTTATACTATTTTTAATAATTGGTGTCAAAGGCCTTCCGTTCTTTTTCAGTGGTCCCACAAAATTTGTCTTCCTTTCAATGAGCTGGTGTGTGAAATGAAGTACTGTTGTAATAGTTATCTGTAACGGCATTTCATCCTTCACTGGCATCACTATTCATCATCTCTTGCAAGACTCTTTCCACTAGTTTTTAGACACAATATTTGTGTGGCCCATATGAGTCACTACATGTAGAGTACATCTAATACTATAGCACAGTTTGGCAATCTTTACACTGTATTTATAGCTTTTATCTGGAATAAATTTTAGAAATGGAAGTCATCCTCTAAGTGGTAACCTGGTTTTATCTATAGAAATAGTTTCATCTGGTAAACATTCCATGCAAGTTTTTCTTTGTAATATGTTTGATATTTACCTGAACTTACAGGTTTATTACCTTTTTTAGCTGATTTACATGCCTGTAAAATGAATGAATAGGAAAGTACCTGAACGCAGTTTCTGTTCATCATTGTAGGCAAAATGTTATTTTCGAAAAGAACATTTGTGCACAATTATGCCAAATCTTCAGGATAAATTTTTTCCAACACTGCCTAGCATAGTTGCCCTGTATAAACTAGGCAACAGAGCTTTTGATCATGACAATCAGACTGATTACTTCCACATCGAAAGTATTTTGAGAACTTTATGTGGTTTTGATAGCATTTTTACCAGCTGGATATGAGTAATTATAACTGTATTATTCTTGGTCCATAAATACACTTCCTCTGCAGTTATTGAAGAATGACTAACACAAAATTCTTACCATTACCATCACTATTGCCAACACAATCGTTATTTCCACGGCCATCGCAAACAGTTGTGTGTACACACCCTGCATTTATCAGAAAACTCCAAAATTCTGGCTCATCTGAATCTAAATCAGTGAATTCTCAGTAATCTTTATCAGTGAAACCAGTCATTTTTTCAATGTTTACTCTGTATGACAACCCAATGGTTGTCAATAGAGGACTCATTTCAGTCATTTATATTACACTATGAGTATAATGCAGCTCTCCCTGTTCATAGTATACAGTATATAAATAAGCAGTTAACTTACAATGGATCAACACTGAAATTTTGTAATTACAACTTGGTTGAAATTAAGTAGTGTGGAAAAAAATTAAGAAAATATATTAAAAACATTAAAGTAGATATTGTAAATGATTTTGTCAACTCTATCCAGATATTATTGAACAGAAAAGCAAGAAGTCTACAGAAGGAACTTTAGGGAGCCACAGCTATGGTCAATCCAGCTAATAATGTTGCCAATCCAAGATTGCACCTACAGGCCACTTTACATTAACATTGTATATTTCAATGAAAGGCCACACGTGACAGTTATTGTAATAAAAAAATGACATCTGATAACATACTGATGTACAGATTGTGGAGCATGTGGCCGACACTGTGCACACTGTGATCTGAGCCTGTGACCTGAGTGAGGTACTGCCATGGCTCCCAGCCCAGGTAGTCAATGTGTCGAACTAATTCCTTTCATGCTACTGCGAAGTGAGCTGTGAACAGCTCTGATATGGATGCTTATGTTGTTGTTTATGGCCATATCAGTGATAGCTTAGTGACACCCTCTCTCTCCTGTGTCTGCTTTAAGCTTCTAGGAGCCATGATCCATGTACTGCACAGTGTATGCTGCCATCTTCATTAAACAAGCTTCCAACATTTCAGTGTCAAACACCTCTTTTGTAGAGTAATGCAGTATAAACTCTTTCTCTATTGTTTTGTTTATCTGAGAAGTTCCTTGAAAATTTGTGGAAGATTTTCTACACAAAATTTTAGAATACTAGCTTGCAAATATATTGAAGAAATTTTCATTGTATCTGAACCACAAAACAATTCTTCTGCATCAGAATGAATACTTCTATCATGCTGCAAAGACAGATATGTGTGTTTCCTGAGAATGGTTCAAAATGAATTGCTAGTACATGAAAACAGCTATGAAATTGGAAGTATGTTTTCCAAAAGGTTAATTTGATAATAAATTTGTCTGAAGGACAACAAAAGTTATTTATGATCAGTCTGGAAATAGTGAACACAGCATGACCTCTTGTTTGTATTTCTAACGTACATAACAAACTGGGATGGCTATGAGCAAAATGCACTTCAATTTTAAAGAAGGTTGCATTTAGTTCAGAGAAAATGTACGTGAATTTCTCCTTTCAATTTGATGTATTCTAGATTTACAAATTATGAAGGTTAAGGGACGTTAACCATGTTTTCTGTTTATACAGTTAGATTAAAATATTCTGCTTTGTAAATGTGGAAGCAGTAGTAATAAAAACGCTTTTGCAAGTCAGGTTGTGGCCTTTTTTGTCTTCAAACACTCAGCATATCAACTCTGCTGCTGGGATATTTAGAAAACTCGTGCTTAAAGACACTACTTTTTTAAAATTTTTATCAGGACATTGCAAGTCAAGTTTACATAGCCTTTCAGGTCATTTACAACTGTTGTTTTTAATACTTCCAAACAGATCTCTCTCTCTCTCTCTCTCTCTCCCTCTCCCTCCCCCAAACATTCTCTCTCTCTGTTGTTACATTTTATATATTTCACACACACACAGTTAGATAATGTAACGAAATGAGGAGGTCCTGAACTGAACTGGGAAGAAAAGAATGGCACAACTTGACCATAATAAGGGGTCAGTTGATAAGACACATTCTGAACCATAAGGAATCATTAATTTGGCAACGGAGAGAAAAAGAAAGAGAGAGAGAGAGAGAGAGAGAATGGGGACAGCCAATTCAGCTAAATTGAGTAAATCAAATGAATGTAGGTTGTAGTAGTTATGCAGAGATGAAGAGGCTTGCACATGATGCACTTGCCATTAGGTAAGCACGTAGTTAACAAGTCAAACTTACACACAGTCTTACAAATTCACTGACTTTCCATTGATCATCTTACACACTCAAACAAGATGTGTTTTATGCCCTCTTCATTTAAAGATGAGAATGTCAAACATCTACCACGGCTATTCAGAACAAAGCTTTTTGATTTGAGTGTTAGGATTTTATCATCACATTATTATATGACTGTTCAACAATCTGAAGAGTAATCATTCCTGTGAAAGCTCCTAGCAGTGAAATTGTGACACTGAACCTCCAAACACTTAAAATAACACAGCCTAACATATCAAAATATTTTACTTATATTGGAAAAGGTACAGCAGTTTCAAGAGTCATAGCATCATGATACTTAGAATTTTTAATAAAAAAGTATTCCAATGCTTACAATTTCCATGACATTCTGTGATGAATTACTAGTAAGTGCTCTTTCAAACAGGTACTAAAACCAATTTAGACACTGTGTGCAGGTATTTATTTCAAGACCTGGCTGCATGTGACAGTACAGACACACACTAACAGCTTTGTGGCTACCCAGCCGATCCATTTCTCACTCATTTACTGTTTACAGAAAATATGGTAAGTGTACTAAAATTGAAACATATCTAACAGTTTCAGAAATCTTGTATCAAAACACAGACATCTTATGCAGAGTACTGAAGAGAAAATATTGGTGTGAATAAAGGCAATTAGATACTGGAGAAAAGATCTCTCTGATAAGTCTTAATGTAAGTTACTGTTTACTTTTTTATATGTGTATATTTTACAGATGCATGATTTGTTGAATGTGTGTGTGTGTACGTTTTTTCCAATAAATATTGATGTTCAGCAGGAATAAATTTTGAACAAACTTATATGAGTTTTGAAGTGTGTCTTTGGTGTAGACCCAATTAACTCTGGTTTAATCTATTAAACAAGCCACAATCCCTGCACAACATATATAAATGTGTTTTAAATTCTGCAAGAAGAATAACAGGCAGAATTGTATTATTACAAATGACACACACCAATATAATATTTGTTGACATTCTGATTGCATTTTATGAATTTGCAAAATTATCTTGCAGCCATTCACACTAAAAAAGTGAAGGACCAAATACATCCAAGAACGGAAAAAAAAATACACTGCAATGACTGACACATGGCTGTGAAGTTTTAATTAATATTAAGAAATCAAAGGAGAAGCCTTCTCAAAACAACAATACAGAGTACAAAATGCCAAAAATAAGTGAAATGAGAATATTTATCTTCTGAACTAAGCTCCTGCAAATGGTTTTCACAATAGGTCCCTTACTTTTAAGGGTATTTTGCAGTTGATATGTATTTTAAATTTGAATAGGCAGTCCTTATAATGTTTTACTACCTAGATACAGAGACATCGTTTTATGATACTTGTTTCAGAATCCTGGGCATATGATAAATAATTCATCATATAAAGTAAAAAATTGAAGAAGCAAGAATAGGACACTTTAAGACAACTGAAAATTTTAATTCTGTGGAAGAACATAATAATGAACTTGAGTTATCCTGTGTTATCTCAAATGATATGACAGACCAAAATGTCCCGCTTACTCCTTAGCAGTTCCCATTAGAAAATCAGGACTATGCGCTTACTGGACATATTTGGCTCTTTGTTAAAAACCCTTGCTTACAATTTATTTAAAGTTTTGGTAACAAAGATGATTCCATTTTCTTGATCACTAGGTCTTCTTTTACTGATGCCCAAGGCCACTGTAATAAGGAACAAATAAAATACCACATTGAAATGTCATGTTCACACACAACCATTACCTGAAAATTCATAAATATGAGAAAATGAATTGTAATAAAACAGAGAGCATTATTTACTTAAAAGTAAACTGATTTAGGAAGTAAATAAAGGTTTCTGTTGCTTGTAACAGGGAGATAAATGATAATAAGTTGTCATAAATCAATCCATGTGATGAAGAATGCCTTTAGCTTACAATTACCTCTAACATTCACTTTCTACATTGTTAATATTCAAAGGGATAAATAATTGTCCTTTTTTTAAGTACATAGTTGCCAAGGCAATTTTTTACCTACAGCATTACATTGTAATTTCAGTCCCACCTGTAGATTTAATTTCTCTGCTACATATCAAATGGTCAAGTACAACATATGAAACACAAATTTTGCCTGAAAGCCAAGTAACAAAAAGGTGTCACTCTAAAAACTGTATCTGAGGCACTGAGAAAGGATATGGAAAAGGAAGAAAACAGTGTTATGATTACTTTGGGACATCATTATACTAATGTATACAAAAAGAAAATTCTCAACTAATTTACTTAAAGGATTATTCTTATTTGATAGTGTGACTTATGTTAAATATGTCCATTTTAGCTGCACAAAACTATTCCACAAACGGTCTTTGTACCCAATTTGGGTTCGACCAGCAGCCTGTAATTTGCACGGCTCTCACACTTACTTATGAGGCAGTAGTAAATGTAATTTAGTTGCAGAGAGGATACACAATAAGAAGCATAAACAAATAAAATAAATAAAAATTACAGAGACTGTGCAGTTCATACAACTAACACTACCTCTTTCAGCGAAATGTGAGGAAGCTCTACTGTTGTACATTAAAGCACGGTGAAAGCTAAATTATCTCCATTACAAAGAAACTGCTACTGGAAGCTTTATTTACTACTGCAATAGTGGATATGTATTACTGACCACAGCCAACAATGGAATGGAAGGGAAAACTTATGTACTTACATAACAATCATTCTGAAACAGGTGAAACTTCCGCAGAGCCACAACAAAGATTTCAATTCCATTAATAATTTTCAGTATGTGGAAGTTGATAACATTTTGATGTTAAAGTCCATTACTAAAACATGCAGTTTGTGTCTAAGAGGTATGAAAAGGAGGCAATATAATCAGGAAGTAAAAGAAAGAAATGAAATAGGGAGAGAGATTGAGGGGAGGGAGATGGCAGAGAGAGAGTGTGAGGAGTGAGAGAGAGAGAGAGAGAGAGAGAGAGAGAGAGAGAGAGACGGAATTGATGTTGGGGATGGAGGAGCAGGGTAGTGGGAGGCAGAGTGAAATGGAGAGGGTGCAGTACATGTTGGAATGAGTTGTAAGGAGTAAAATTTGGGGAAAAAGGGTCAGTTTACAAAAGTTACATGTTATTTAGTGTTATCAGGCTGCATACAAAAAAAGGATGAATTATCAGATGACTCCTGCAACACTCCCCAGTGAGATGCAATAACTCATTTATAACATCTTCTGGAATTCCAATTATTTTTATGATAGAAAATGATGGGAAGTCAAGGTTTCTTTAACTCTCTGTTGCATGCAGGTGTTTAGTTTTATACAAGGTGAAGTTCTTGATGCATTACTTGTAAATTAATCAACGGCATTAGTACCCAGTAACTTCCTGTCTCCCCTCTCCTTCATTGTTATCTACGTAACATAGTACAGACTTACAGCACTAGTTTAGTATGTGAAATGTATTTATTTTCATTTGGGTTAGTTCAACAATTTTTAAAGTACTAGTACCAAACTGACACACTGAGCTTCTGAACATTATTTAAGAGGAATTTACAAATTATAAGTGACATACAGTGGATTACTGCAGGATGCAGAATACATGCAACCACCGTGAGCTCCAAAATACCAAGGAAATAAAATAAAAAAATCCTTGAAGAGAATAGCAATGAATCAAAAGAAAATTTTTGAAGAATTAACCCTCAGACTTGAAACTTTGTTAATTTTTATTCTAAAAACTGAAAAATAACTGACATTTCTGTTCTTGAAGGTTCCTAACAGATTAAAACTGTGTGCCAGACTGGAGCTCAAACTCGGAACCTTGCCTTTTGCAGGCAATGCTCTTACTGACTGAGCTATCCAGGCATGACTCACAAACCAAGCTCACAGTTTTATATCATCTCCTAGTTCCCAAACTTTAGGGAAGTCCTGTATAACTTGCTGGACTAATAGTCCTAGGAGAAAGGATATGGCAAAGAAACTTTTCTGCTACCTAAGAAGTTATTTTGAGAATGAATATTTCACTATGAACAAGTATGAGCACTGTTTGGTAACTTTCTGGGCTGAATTATGGACTATGATGCAGGCAAACAAGGTTCTGCATTCAAGTCTTGATTTGGCACATGGTTAAAACCTACAAGGAAGTTTCAAAATAGTACAAACTCTGGAGGAAAGTGAAACATTCATTCTGGAAATTTCTCTTCATGTTATCATGCCATGTTTAAATGTTCTTTCTATAAATTTCTCTTCTTGTTATTGTACTGCATTTTGCTTATATTTTCAGAAGCACCTTCAGTTATTAACTGTGTTAATCTGGGAAGTTTTATTACCATGAGTAATTGGGCTTATTCTGTATTCAGAGGTTTCTAGATAGTTTTCAAAGATAACTGGAAAATAAGTAAAGGTGTTTCGACATATATTATTAACAGTTAGCTCAAAAAACATTCTAAAAGCTAAAAGAAGAAATTTTGATAATTTTGGTACACTTCACTTGTTATGTTGCTCATCTTATGGTGTCTAAAGTTATGGTAGTTCATCAGTATATTGTGTGTTCCTGCAACACTGACTCCCACTTAGGATATGGACTTCTAAACATTGTAAAATATATGCCTGCGATAAAGCATAATCTTTAATATGGTTGGTATTGTGAAATGCTGTATGTTGAACTGAATACATAACAACATAGTTGCTATGTCTTGTTTGTTTCTCATCATGCAATCACACCTCTCCTACATTTCTGCCCACAATGTATTTTACTTAAACTTCAATGTAAAAAACCAACTTTTTAATGCACTCAGTGTCCCAATATACCATACTATGACTACTATGTAGAGTGATAAAAATTTAGATAGTGATGCATGGTGAATGAAGCGATCCATTTATTTAGTCTTTATTGATAATATACTAACTTATGAAGGGCTGATCCTGTTAAATAACACCAATAACGTGCAATATGCAAACAAGTTTACTAAAATCTTTATTCTGCATTTCCAAAATATAACATATTACAACAAAATGTGAACACTGCAGCAGACTCATACTTTGATCACTGCATTCAATTGTTGAATGTGTGCATCTTAAATTACACCACTTTGTTATTCTAAATCGTTTGCTCATGTCGGATATGTCTAAAAGGGTTACTAAGACCTTATGTTATGATCAAAATATTTTTTGCTTTACTGTAGTTAAATATATATGCAGGAATTATGTGCTGGATGGTTTCAATGATGAGATGATTATTCATAAAAATATTTGCAATTTCACAGAATCTTAAATATAAAATAAATATGAATTGTACTTATGAAAAGGAAAAACATTTATAGCATTTTCAACAAAACCTTTGTGTATTACAAAAGTACTTTCGCTCATGTAAGAAAATAGCTTTTAGGATCATTATTTTAAAAGTCTTCTTTATTCAATGCAGTTATTAACGAGACATTTTTCACAGTAAAAAAATTTTAAAATTTTAGAAACACGATTTGCAATTATAAACAAAATTATATCATGCTTAATTTAGGAGTCACTGTATATAAATAACTTGCACATTTCACATTGATAATGGAAAGTATGAATAAGTGTATGTGTAATGAATCTAAGTACACTTGAGTATTTATACATTTATACTTCACCTCAACAAACTAAATTCCATACTGCAGTAGGCACTTGGCAATGAACGGTAAACGTCAACTATTTCATGAAACTATTACCTAATAGCAAGAAATGAGGAAAAACCATACAGCACAAAACATAATACAGTATCTAATACTCTTGTGCTTTACACTGCTTCTCGCTCACATACACAGCACTTTGACAATGGCAGGCTACACACTGATGATACTTTTACCTCTACCCACACATGGAAAAATGAAAACAATTCACATACTATTACAGCTCAATGGAGCTATTTGACAGTTTTACTGAAAATCTGTTCTGGAATATATTTTACTTTGTGTCTCTTCGGTCAGACAAATAAATAACTCATTACATTTGAGACATAAAAGCATTTTCTATTGTTCACATAATTTAACTAATATTTTGTAACACTTTTCTTTTCTTTTAAATATACAACAATGTGAAGCACACTGAAAGATTATTGTACAGCATATGGGGTAGATACAACACAGACACCATTCTATCTGTATGTATGGACTGTACGATCATACCAACTGAAATATAGACAAGTTTATAGAGCAGTAAAGACTACATACATTAAGTTACAGTAAGTTTCATCTATAGGAAGTACTCAACAGGAGAGACTAAATTAAAACTGATGACATAAGTACCATACAAACAATGAAGATGATGGAAGTAGGCGCTACATATTTCCAGAATTCTGATTTTTGCGTCTTTGGAGATCGACAGCAACATCATCCACTGAGATGAGTTTTTCTATGGGAATACAAGACAGTTCTCCACCAACTGTGGCAGGTGGTGTCCACTTCTCCTTTGCTCTCATTTCTGCTTCCTTCGCTTCTCTAGCAGCTCGTCTTTCCTTGAGCTTGAGAGAGAAGATTGCTACACTACGAGCCCTTTTCATCAGACTCTGTTTCACTCTAGTTTTCTTCGCAGCTGCTGCTTCTTCAGGTTTTACCACAGTCTCATCTCCCTCCTGACTTGACACAGTGCGGCTACTATCTGATAAAGACATTTCCTTCTGTTCAGACTTTTCTGGGGAAAAGCGGAATTTGGGGCGAGGATGAGTGGATGCCCAAGGAGGGGCAGAACGTAGAAGATCGGAATCAGAGGATGCAGTAAGTTCTTTAGGTGTCACTATGCAGTCAGTGCTCCGGTGAGTTGCTAGATTTTCACCTGATCCACCTGCTACAGTCTCTGAATCACAGGATTTTCTACTTCCTTCAAGACCAAGATGTCGAACCCAGTCCACTCCGTGAGGCCCTATGGTAAGGTGATACCCGAGTGATTCCCCTTCAGGGGATAACCACTCATGAGGTGATACCCTCTTGTTTGTACTTTTGGGCAAAGTAGGGGATGGTAAACTATCAGGTGTTCCTGCAGAAGAAGCACTTCCATCTGGAACAGCTTTTGCAGCATTCTCGGTAAACTGATGCCCAGTTTCTGCAGCTTCAGTCTCCTCAACAGTTCCTTCCTGATCCACTTCCTTGTTTTCATCATTTGCTGGGGAAACTACAAAACTGAAAAGCAAACACTTGCATGACAGAATACATAAATGTCAGAATTTAGTAAAAGTATTAAAGAAACGTATTTTACCGGCCAATGACAGTGCTCGGTGCACTGACTGCTGAATCTCGTGCTGGAGTGGAGGCTGTTGTGGAAGACAGTCGACGACAAGCCTCTCTACGAGCAAATTCAACTTTTGCCATCTCTGTAGCAACCCATTCAGGGACATCAGGGATAGCACAGCTTATTAGGAATCGCAGTATTAACATGATGTGCTGTAAAAAGCAGTTACAACATGTATCACACACTGTGAATAGAATGAAGCAGCAACCTGAAAATAATGGGCTGGCTATTGTTTCTACATTTGTTAAAATAAAAAGCCAGAAATTATTGGAAATCTGAGTATATGGGTGCACTACTTACCGTATTTTATGGACTATAAGACACATTTCTTTCTTTGAAAAATTGGCTCCAAAAGTCATGTGCACCTTGTACTTGAAATTAATATAAAAATGTCCAGAATGTCCAGCAGTGGATATAAAATTCCTGCCAGTCTCAAAAATGGCCATATTTTTGATGCTGTAGGAAGGCTATCTCTATCAGGCAACATTGGGATTCAATTGGTAGCAGCAGTGCACCGATGTGACAAATATGAGTTCCAGGGATTCACAAGCCTGTTAGGACTGTCTCCCTCTCACCCCACCATTACAAACTCAGAACACTTTCTAGCCTGTGAGCATAATTGCAGTCTACGGTGCCAGTGAACTAATGAACTATGGATGATGGATGGAACCAATGTGAATTCCTGCTGAAGGGAGTTTTAAAACAACCGACAATCAAACAAGTGTCAGTGGATACAACAGTTGTGGTCCAGAGTGACTGAAGACATTATAGTTAAATCTTTCAAAAAGTGTGGCACAAGTAACACCCTCGATGGCAGTGAAGCAAACACTTGCATGACAGAATACATTAAAGTCAGAATTTAGTAAAAGAAGAGGACAACAATAACAACAAAGAGAAGGAAGAAAAAGTAGTAGAAGAAGAAGAAGAAGAAGAAGAAGAAAGTTCAGATCACAATTTTCAAGGATTTTAAAGGTCAGTTCAGTTTTGCAAACTAAGAATTTATTTAAAGTCTAGCTTTAAAATCTAATGATAAAAATGGTAAAAATCTTATTTCAAAAAATTCTTAAAAATTAAGCTGCATCTTATCTGTAGTGGCTAATAGTCCGTAAAATATGGTATGAATGAACCTAAAATTCACCGAGAAATCATTTACAGGAAGGGCAAATCCACATTTTAAATACATAAGTCAGAGATAGGTTAAAAGGATATTCAGAAGTAGATGAGTCAGGGTAAAGTAGGTTTGTTGTTTCAAAATGAAGATCTGATTTCCACACTGTTTTGTTCAAACTCAGTTACCTCCTTTCCTTCACAATGTCCTCCATGTTTTTGATTTTTTTTCACTCCCCCCCCCCCCCCCCTCCCTCTCTCAGGAGTATGATAGATAAATGGGTATTCCTTGAGTTCACTGAACCCATGACGTGCTACTTGGAAAGCTGCTTTTCTCTGCTCACCTCAAGCAGAAAGGTTTGCAGTGGTGTCATATGATGATGAGTAAGTATTTACTGATAAGCAGCTCAATTCTGCATAATAATTAGATGGCAAAATCGATCCTTCCCTAAAGAAATTGTACTGGTATTACTTTTTCTAATGGAATGATCAAGTATGTGAAGTACTGACTGTATGCCCAAGGCAGTTTACAACTGTGCCATGAATTGTTGAACAAACAGATTGAGTAGGAACTAACTTTCTCTTACACAAAACAGAATACATATGTTAAACAACTGACTTTTTTGATAAATATATACGATTCATTACAAATCTGTTGAATCCTGTAGGACAGCAAAAGATTCTATGATAATTTGGATACTTTACCAGTCATAAGAGTTTCTATGAGATTCCAATTAGGAAACATCACTAAGAAAGCACTTCTAGAGCATCGTCAGTGTTGCTGAAATGTTAGGAACACCAAGATGTAACACAACAAATCTCAACTTATGATCCAATACATAATTCTATTCCCTGACTCCCCCTTCAATTATGAATTTCTCACTATCCAGATGAAACCTAAACAAAGCTGTAGCATTGATGAACATATGCTGCAGTAGACTAATGTGTGTTGAATGTATGCCTTCTTACTCGAGACCTGTTAGTTCAGATTTTGTTGAAACTGAATTTGAAGTGTTCTCAAAATTTGTGCATACCAGTATGTGATGTTCAGGAATGTTGTTCACACATTTTAAATGGGAATAAATAAAGACGAGTTAGGTGCAGCCTTAGAAAGAAGTCCCAGAAAATTTTCACACAGTGCAGCACTCTAGAGTGGTGTGTCAACAACATCTGTTTACAGAGCTGTGCATTAACTCAAACTAAACCTAGGAAATATCCTATAACCAAAAATACTCTGTAAGATTGTCACAGACACATTGGCAGTATGTGGTCTTGTATTTTCCTGCATAAAATAACCACAGGGCTTTTCATTATTTATTATTTCTTTAAAAATGGTTGCAAGACAGGGTGATTAGAATTACAGTTAAACTTTCAAACCACCATAGAAATAACAGCACTGGTCACAATGACATCAAATTACAATGGAATATTATCGGAGAATGTGGAAAAATGTACGGCAGACTAAATAATAAATAGTTACAAAACGTAGCAATAGATGGTGCTGTAAGCATCATAATTTAATAGCAGTCAACTGCAAATGACAAATGAATCATACAACAATGCCTAAGGTGTACGTTTGAGGTTAAACAAACTGTACTACTCAGTTTGCATGGGTGCACAGGTGTGATACTGTTGGTTACATCCACCAAGGCAAAGTCACATCACTTTGGGTGGGAAAAATTGGGTTTTAATATCTTGAGGCCAAAACCTGCATAAAAAGCATCACTCACCTCAGTTTTTAATTGTCCTGAGGCCAAAAGCCATATAAAAAGCATCACTCACATTAGTTTTTAATTGTCTTGAGGTCAAAAACTACATAAACAGCACCAATAAAAATCAAATAAAATTATTAATTTCAATGTGACTGGCACAAAACATGTACAATATGCTGTCCACCATTTCTACAAGTTGAAATTGAAAAACAGCATGTTTGACAACGGATCGAAGAGTTTCCGAGGTCACGTTCAGAACGTGTCGCGCAATGCGTACCTTCAGTGCAGCTAAGTTTGCAATCAGAAAAGTGAACACAACCTCTTTCAGATAGCCCCACAACCAGAAGTAACCCGGATTAATATCAGGTGATTGGGACAGCCAGGCTGCAGGCAAATGGCGGCTGATAATTCTAGCATTTCCAAAATGGCGCTTCAGTAGCTGGTTAACTGGATTGTCAATGTGCGGTTGTGTGCCATCTTGCATAAAAATGATCCCATCCACACACCCAATGCTGTTGGAGAGCTGGAATGACATGGTCGCACAAAAGAGACTCATAGCGCTTACTAGTGATGGTACAGGTAACAGGACCGGAAGCACCTGTCTCTTCAAAAAAATATGGCCCTATGATAAATGATGCTGTAAACCTGCACTACACAGTGACCTTTTCAGAATGGAGTGGTACTGGTTGATTTGCGTATGGATTTTCTGTTGCCCATATTTGACAATTCTGTGTATCGACGTATTCTGTCAGACGGAAGAGGAGGGCTTCATCTGTCCACAAAATCTTCCACGGCCAATCATTGTCCTCTTCCATGTGAACAAGAAATTCTAAAGCAAAGATCTGTCCTGCTGGCTGGTCAACAGGAAGCAACTCGTGCACATTGGTAATTTTGAATGGATAGCTCAGAAGGATAGGATTTTACACACCATGCTCATGGGTACGTCCAATGTTCACGCAATTCTCCGTGCACTATATGTTTGCACACCATTACTCATCTCCTTCTGCATTGGTTGGCCACTGTTTCCACTAACGTCGAATCAATTCGTTTCCTCCCTCTACCAGGTTGCACACCAAAAGAACCCGTCTTTTTGAATCACTTTCTCCAGACCCATGGCAGTCATCGGACCAATACATTTTTTCAAACCCTTCAGTGTCCAGAACTTCTGCAGAGCGACACGTGCACAGTCATCATTCTTGTAATAAAGCTTTACAAACAGAGCATGATCCTGCATTGATACAGTCATGGCGAATGTCGCAGACGCAAAAGAAGGAAAAGCCGTGTAGCTGGCATGTTTAACCAATTTCAATGGGTCAAGCGCATGACAGGTGTTTTCATTTTAGTATTTTGACACATACGGCGCCATCTATTGATCAATTTTCACACTTTTTTTTCTTCTGCCACATGTTTTCCCCTTCTCCAATATAATTCCATTGCAATTTGACATTATTCTGACTAGTGGTGTTATTTCTACAGTGTTTTGAAAGTTTAACTTTAAGTATAATCACCCTGTATATTGTTCACATGCCTACTGGAATGTATGGTTGTCACAATATATCAATAGTTTGTCTCAACAGATGACATATGAATAAAAATGAACTGATTTTCTAGCTGGATCTATTAAGTGGGTTAGTGATTTCCTTGTCTGGAGTTGAAGGCAGTTTGGCTGATGGAAATGAAAGATTCTGACTATCCATAATACTATGTCTGATGAATCTGAGATGAAATTTGCACTCTGAACATAAAGCAAGATAGTAACATCTAAATGTTCGTGGAAATTTATACACTATTATATACTGCTCACTAAAATATCAAAGTTTTCATCTCTCAAAAATGAAAATAAATATAGGTAATTCAGCTGTTACAAGATCTTACCTCAAGTGCAACTATAAGCAAAATTGTCTGTGTTGTAGACATTTCTGGAAACATTCTGTGTACTTGACCAGAGAGTCCAATAAGGGCACAGTTGACTAAGACAGCAATTAAGCACATTACCTCCATGGCATTCTGCAGTGGAAAAATTTTTTGTTAGCTATTAATTCATAGTTACTTGAACATAAGCATCATACAACCTAACACATACCTGCCAAGTACCAATGTTTGACACTCTCTGACCAAATGGTCTTTGAAATATAAAGCACAATTTGAATGCATCGCTACGGATCTCGATCAAATTGTTCAGCAGAGCACAGAAGGCAGCCATAGGGAATGCAGATGAAAATAAAACAACATAACCCAACTGTATAAACATTTCCAGATGATCTGCAAATGTTCCATCATACTGAAACAAAACATTAAAAGGTGTGATGATAAGTTATGCAGTATATCAACAGAAAAATTAAAATATTATATAGTCTGTATCCTAAATTGTACAACCGTTATTTAAAATCGAATAAATGATCCTACTAATTTCTGTAAGCTAATTTGTGATACGAAATTAGGATTTTGCTTATAAACACAAATTCCAAGACTGTTCTGTATGTCATATATATAGTGTGGTCAATTTTCTTTATTATGGTTAGCATTTATGTTTGCACTTGCACGTGTGATGAAAGGTACATTGCTGATATGCTCAATGTAAGCCCAAGTCTTTTTTTTTTTTTTTTAATTTCACCACATCTGTTGCAAGCAGAAATATTTTTCTTGGCTTGAACTGAAATATGGACTCTCCAAAAAGTAACAGCCAATGTTGGTTGCAGGCAGTAAAATTTGGTAATTGTACAGAAAACTGAGACTTTTCAACTTTTGGCTCAAAACACATGAACATCCTGATACCTATAATAAGTTTTCCTACACTTTCATCTGCTTCACCTATTCCACTGCCTTTGTCCAGAAAGAAATCTCCTATCCTCTGTTGCTCCTCCCTAGCAGTGAAGTTTCTACTTCCAATGACTGATGCACCCTATACCCTTCATCATTGAGTATTATGCAGGCCTTGAATGCCTCAGTTGAACGCCAGCATTAATTAAAATTGAGTCTAGGAACTGCCCTATAATAAAAACAGTCCAGTATTCTCATAGACACATTGGCAGTATCTGCTCCTGCATGATCCTAAATGAAATAACTATAAGTGTTTTCCTTACTTGTGTGTCTTTAAAAAGGGCTGCAACATACTGTTCACTTATCTACTGGCATTTATGGTCAAAACATATCACTACTTTGTCCGAAGACATGACATGTGTGAAAATAAGTTTAATCTGTTAAGTTGGTTGGCAATCTTTATGTCTAGAGATGACAAGAGCTTGGTTTGTTAGAGGATGGAATGGAAAGATTCTAATTGTCCATTGTGCTATATCTGATGCACCTGAGACCAAATTTGCAAAGTAAACATCAGAAAAGCTAGTAACATGCAAATGTTCATGGAAAGTTATATACCATTATATGCTGCTAGCCAAAATACAGAAGTTCTCATCTTCAAAAAATAAAAATAATTATTGTTAAAACATCTGTTAAATGATCTTACCTCAAGCGCAAGTATGAGCAAATGGACACTTTGAATACTTCCAATTAGCATTACCTTCCCTAATCTTCGGATATGGGAACTTGCTCTAGAACATATCACATTGTCCCACCACCCTTCAAAACCAAATCTTTTTAGCCTACTTGTTCTTGGCTTTCTTCATACAATGGAGTTTGTTTACAATTTATTTAATGATTTTACTCCATTTATTACCCTTCATTAGTTTTATTCGCGCCACTGTCATTTTATTTTATTCTTCTATACATACATTCATTTCTCATTCTATTGTCGTTGAGCTGAATCTGACACAGTACTTCCTGATAAACTATATTTGGCTTCCTATACTGACAAAATTTTCTTCATCTTTGCTCCTTTTCTTGTGCAAGACACAGTGAGTCCCTCTTAATTTGAGTTCTCCCACTCCAACTTCTCCAACTACTACTTTTCTTCTCTCCTGAAGAAAGAACACGAGGATTTAAAATCTGGGAGTAACCCTATACCAATTTATAAGCAAATAAAAGTCAGAGAAAAAGAGAATGCCAAAAAATGTCTCCTTTACAAATAGCACATATGATGCATATTTTGTTAGCTTGTTTTGGAAGCTACAGCATATTTTTAGCAATCTGAATTGGTTAAATATTGTTTAGCAAAAATGAATTTTTCCTCTGTGTAGTACCAAAGAAAACACAACTACCTCCATTGGGTAACAGGCAACATCCAAACAAGATGAACATATATAGTATAGCTAATGTGTAAATGTTTTGTGCTCGACAACTGAATTTCACACAGAGAAAAAAAGGTGTGATTGAAACTTGGACCTTACATTATCAATGTGACAAAGTACAGCACTATCATCCTGCTTAAACTGGATTAGCTCTAAGGGTACATACAATTTTAATGGATAGGGCCACAGTCCATACTGCTTGTGGCTCACACTCAATTTTGCAATAAGGTTTTAATTGTGTCCAAATTGCAATACAGTTAGCCTGCCAAGTTATAAGGTTCCACACTGTTTGTTAGTTCAGTAGACCTCAATGCTTAGACATATGCAGATCACTCTAGTACTATTCTATAATTTAATAATCCAACAAACCACCACTAATTTATCCACAATGATCTATAAAGCCATTGACAACATCTATGAATAAATTTAATGTTATCAATAATGGTTTATAATTGAGATGTGTTACCTTCGAAAGACAATACGAAAACTAGTTTCACATGTGACAATTTTTTTTGTTTTAAGTAACAATGGAATTTTGTAAGTTTCTTGTCTAATTTGATTACACCTGTTACAAATCCAAGAGTTACTTTGGTACACCATAATACTGGCCATCGTGCTAACTTAATAGAATTAAATAGCAGATATTAAATGCCCTTCATTATGAAGTTATTAAACATCTCTCACAGGATATTAAATCCTAATCTCCATTAAACTTTTAGACCACAGTTATCAGATAAGGTGAAGCAAATCTCACCATTTCTTTCGAACAGTAATTGATAGGCATGTAAATATTTTCACATGAGAACCCATTGCAACTGAAAGACTTTGACATGGAAGGGTTCATTGTTTCAATACTGAACCATGTATGTGGTACTACTATTACCTTGCTCTATTAACATTATTATTATAAATGTCCCTAGTTACAAGTACTACAGTGGCCAGAGATCAGAATGCGCGATCATTTTATCTCTGAAATACCCAAGAAGATGACAGCATCACTAACTGATACACTTGCACTGAATGTCATAATTAAATATAATGGCTTTAGTTTGCCCTTGCTTTTGCCCATACTGCAGTACCAATATATCCAAGACCTAGTGACTAGTGTTCAAATGCCGCATCAGTTAATAACCCAGACCACTGCTATTGCAACAACTGAAAAGGCTGCTATCCCTCTTCAGGAACTGTATCTAGTGTGGTCTCTGCAGAAACACACCCAGGATGTGGTTATCTGTATGAATCAGATGCACAAGCTACCCGAACACAGCAGGGTCCACAGTCCATGAGAGGAGGAGGAGGAGGAGGAGGAGGAGAACAAGACAAAGACAAAGGGAGGCGAGATATGAAAGATGGGAGTAAAATGAAGACAGTACAGTATACCAACATACATTGAAAGTAAACAGTAAATATATATTAAATAAATATTATGAACATACAGGAATATCTATTATAACATGACAAAAAGAAAAGAATACTAAGGAATTCCCTACACAACACTGGAAACAACAACAACAACAACAACAACAACAACAACAACACTGTATTATTGTAATGATGTATGTCCAGCAACAGGCGGTCTATCTCAGCAGCATATGTAGTGTTTTTCATTAAGCTGGTGAGTTAACTGGTTCTGCTGTATACGTAGAACGAGTTCAAATTGTTATAAAATGGCTAACAAATAATACGATCACAAAACGCATGCCTCTGAGTATCAGGACCATCCTTTTAGTTTTTGAACATATTTTCAGCTTTCTTATTTCATTTATGCACACTTTTTGTCCCTGGGATTCTGTTATTTTCTCCAACATGACACTTTCCACTGCATCAAAACCCCACTTTTTGTCATAAGATTTGCTGCATTATGAAGTCAAAAGTGTTGGGGCACCCACTGCTGTCTGTTAAAATGATGTTAGGCATGTAACTAATAGAATGTAAACCACCATTCTACTATTAGTACAACTGCAATAACAGCAACTACAACAACTACTATTATTTGATTTGGCATACAATTCACAGACAATTCATTAAATAGAAATTTGATGGTGTTCAAGATGTGACTCTGAGTAGATGGTATAAAAAAAAATTCATCTGATGTACTTTGAACAATTAGGCAATTGTCCTTGATTCACGAAGCATGCTGATACAGAAATGGTCCAATTGCAAACTGCTACCATTGTGGAGGGAGCACATATTACCTAACATTTTTTCATTCACATTTGTGATTATTTTGCGACCAACTAAAGCTAATAGTCTAATCCCTTACTAAGGAAACCACCACCCCTTTCAGGTTCAGCCCACTATCAAGGAAACTGATGAAGGGTATAATACACAAGAATAATTGATCAGTTGCAAATCTTTTGTCTATAAAACTTACCAAGCAACCATAAAAAAATAAAGTTGATAAGGAACCTACAAACATGTTACCTATCTAATAATGTTTTTAATGCAGTTGAGAGATGTTCCTTGGAATTAAAGGTCATCTCTGAAATTCATGTAAGCTGCAGAGCACCATGATTCCAATATGTGAATTCATTCAGTTCTCTCTGTACACTCATGTTTCAAAGAAAGTCATCCTCTTTCACAGGAATATACATTCTACTTGAATGATGATAGAAATATGGGGTAAATTTTACTTTATGTACTGAAATTGAGAGGGTTTGCTGGACAGCAAAACCATGAAATATTCCTGGAGTAACTTCAGTTTTAATTACATTCCTTCATATATAAAAAATAATGATCCACAGGGTCAAATAACAGTTGCACTTGTTACATGAGCTGAGAAAGAATGCCATCTTGGTGGACTGATGTTAAAAGTTTATCTAGGAAATAGTTATAAGTTGCCAGTTTGTATGTTTGCTGGTAGGGGCCTCTGAGGGGCATTTAGCTTGCTCACTTCATCATTACTCAGTGGGTAATGGTGATAAATCAACAAGAAAATGTATTTCACATTCTTAGTTTCAACAGGTGTGATTCAGTTACAACTGTACAGAACGATTTTTGTTGAGAGTACGCCATTGCATATTTGACAGTGTAAGGAGGGTACAGAAGTTCACAATGCACCATTGGTCTCTAAGGTCATCTGATCTCATAGTATGTGATCTTTTCTGGTGGGGATTTGTAAAACAATTTAGGTGGATCCCTTCCAACAACTTTGGGTGAACTGCAACTTTGGATGAACTCATCAGCAGTAATGTAGTAATTCCAGGCATTTTTTGCAGAAGTACGGGACAAGTTTGACTATGGTCTGGATTGTGAAAAATTGTAAAAAGTACCCCAAGGTTGTATGTGCTTGCATACAAGAGAAGTACCTATACTGCCATTTTTTAAAAAAGGAAAAGAGAAACCATTTTGTAATCCTATACTTCAGTTCCCCCCCATGAACCATGGACCTTGCCGTTGTTGAGGAGGCTTGCGTGCCTCAGCGATACAGATGGCCGTACCGTAGGTGACACCACAATGGAGGGGTATCTACTGAGAGGCCAGACAAACGTGTGGTTCCTGAAGAGGGGAGCAGCCTTTTCAGTAGTTGCAGGGGCAACAATCTGAATGATTGACTGATCTGGCCTTGTAACAATAACCAAAACGGCCTTGCTGTGCTGGTACTGCGAACGGCTGAAAGCAAGGGGAAACTACGGCCGTAATTTTTCCCGAGGGCATGCAGTTTTACTGTATGGTTAAATGATGATGGCGTCCTCTTGGGTAAAATATTCCGGAGGTAAAATAGTCCCCCCCATTCGGAACTCCGGACGGGGACTACTCAAGAGGACGTCATTATCAGGAGAAAGAAAACTGGCGATCTATGGATCAGAGCGTGGAATGTCAGATCCCTTAATCGGGCAGGTAGGTTATAAAATTTAAAAAGGGAAATGGATAGGTTAAAGTTAGATATAGCGGGAATCAGTGAAGTTCGGTGGCAGGAGGAACAAGACTTTTGGTCAGGTGAATACAGGGTTATAAATACAAAATCAAATAGGGGTAATGCAGGAGTAGGATTAATAATGAATAAAAAAATAGGAGTGTGGGTAAGCTACTACAAACAGCATAGTGAACACATTATTGTGGCCAAGATAGACACGAAGCCCATGCCTACTACAGCAGAACAAGTTTATATGCCAACTAGCTCTGCAGATGATGAAGAAATTGATGAAATGTATGATGAGATAAAAGAAATTATTCAGGTAGTGAAGTGAGACGAAAATTTAATAGTCATGGGTGACTAGAATTCGAGAGTAGGAAAAGGGAGAGACGGAAACATAGTAGGTGAATATGGATTGGGGGTAAGAAATGAAAAAAGGAAGCCATCAGGTAGAATTTTGCCAGGAGCATAACTTAATCACAGCTAACACTTGGTTCAAGAATCATAAAAGAAGGTTGTATACATGGAAGGATCCTGGAGATTCTAGAAGGTATCCAATAGATTATATATTGGTAAGACATAGATTTAGGAACCAGGTTTTAAATTGTAAGACATTTCCAGGGGCAGATGTGGACTCTGACCACATTCTATTGGTTATGAACTGTAGATTAAAACTGAAGAACCTGCAAAAAGGTGGGAATTTAAGGAGATGGGACCTGGATAAACTGACTAAACCACAGGTTGTACAGAGTTTCAGGAGAGCATAAGGGAACAATTGACAGGAATGGGGGCAAGAAATACAGTAGAAGAGGAATGGGTAGCTCTGAGGGATGAAGTAGTGAAGGCAGCAGAGGATCAAGTAGGTAAAAAGATGAGGGCTAGTAGAAATCCTTGGGTAACAGAAGAAATATTGAATTTAATTGATGAAAGGAGAAAATATAAAAATGCAGTAAATTAAGCAGGCAAAAGGGAATACAAACGTCTCAAAAATGAGATCGACAGGAAGTGCAAAATGGCTAAGCAGGGATGGCTAGAGGACAAATGTAAGGATGTAGAGGCTTATCTCACTAGGGGTAAGACAGATACTGCCTACAGGAAAATTAAAGAGACCTTTGGAGATAAGATAGCCACTTGTATGAATATCAAGAGCTCAGATGGATACCCAGTTCTAAGCAAAGAAGGGAAAGCAGAAAGATGGAAGGAGTATATAGAGGGTCTATACAAGGGCAATGTAATTGAGGACAATATTATGAAAATGGAAGAGGATGTAGATGAAGATGAAATGGGAGATATGATACTGCGTGAAGAGTTTGACAGAGCACTGAAAGACCCGAGTCGAACAAGGCTCCGGGAGTATTGGAACTACTGACGGCCTTGGGAGAGCCAGTCCTGACAAAACTCTACCATCTGGTGAGCAAGATGTATGAGACAGGTGAAATACCCTCAGACTTCAAGAAGAATATAATAATTCCAATCCCAAAGAAAGCAGGTGTTGACAGATGTGAAAATTACCGAACTATCAGTTTAATAAGTCGCGGCTGCAAAATACTAACACGAATTCTTTACAGACGAATGGAGAAACTGGCAGAAGCCGACCTCGGGGAAGATCAGTTTGGATTCCGTAAAAATGTTGGAACATCTGAGGCAATACTGACCCTACAACTTATCTTAGAAAATAGATTAAGGAAAGGCAAACCTATGTGTCTAGCATTTGTAGACTTAGAGAAAGCTTTTGACAATGTTGACTGGAAAACTCTCTTTCAAATCCTAAAAGTGGCAGGGGTAAAATAAAGAGAGGGAAAAGCTATTTACAATTTGTACCGAAACCAGATGGCAGTTATAAGAGTCGAGGGGCATGAAAGGGAAGCAGTGGTTGGGAAGGGAGTGAGACAGGGTTGTAGCCTCTCCCTGATGTTATTCAATCTGTATATTGAGCAAGCAGTAAAGAAAATAAAAGAAAAATTTGGAGTAGGTATTAAAATCCATGGAGAAGAAATAAAAACTTTTGAGATTCGCCAATGACATTGTAATTCTGTCAGAGACAGCAAAGGACTTGGAAGAGCAGTTGAACGGAATGGACAGTGTCTTGAAAGGAGGATATAAGATGAACATCAACAAAAGCAAAACGAGGATAACGGAATGTAGTCGAATTAAATTGGGTGATGCTGCGGGAATTAGATTAGGAAATGAGGCACTTAAAAGTAGTAAAGGAGTTTTGCTATTTGGGGAGCAAAATAACTAATGATGGTCGAAGTAGAGAGGATATAAAATGTAGACTGGAAATGGCAAGGAAAGCGTTTCTGAAGAAGAGAAATTTATTAACATCGAGTATAGATGTAAGTGTCAGGAAGTCGTTTCTGAAAGTATTTGTATGGAGTGTAGCCATGTATGGATGTGAAACATGGACGATAAATAGTTTGGACAAGAAGAGAATACAAGCTTTCGAAATGTGGTGCTACAGAAGACTGCTGAAGAGTAGATGGGTAGATCACATAACTAATGAGGAGGTATTGAATAGAATTGGGGAGAAGAGGAGTTTGTGGCACAAAATTGACAAGAAGAAGGGACTGGTTCGTAGGACATGTTCTGAGGCATCAAGGGATCACCAATTTAGCATTGGAGGGAAGCGTGGAGGGTAAAAATCGTAGAGGGAGATCAAGAGATGAATACACTAAGCAGATTCAGAAGGATGTAGGTTGCAGTAAGTACTGGGAGATCAAGAAGCTTGCACAGGATAGAGTAGCATGGAGAGCTGCATCAAACCAGTCTCAGGACTTAAGACCACAACAACAACAACAACAACAACAACAACAACAACAACATACTTCAGTTAAAATCCACCCCATGTTTCTATCTTTATTCTTTTTTTTTGAAGTGCTATGGATGGTGAAAAATGGTACCACAGAAATTGCTGCTATTGGTGAATGTAGGTTCATCTCAATCAGTTTCTGAGCAAACACTCTAGCGAACGGAATGCAAATGAGATTTGGAACCAAGTACTCCACAAAAGGGCATTGCTCACAGCAGCACATAAAGCTGTTCATCTGAAAAAAACAAGACAGAAACGAGACAGTGTCTGCCTGGAGGTATGGCCTGTGTTGTCATTTTGCTTCTTTTCAAATTGTGTGAGGCATCAAGCACTCAACATTCCCACAATTTGGGATATCTACATGATATAAAGCATCAATAAGTGGCTTCAGCAGGATATGGCATACCCGAAGGAAATTGTGGGCGCACTTATTTACTGAATTCAGGTCATTATCAAGGCTAGAGGTGGTGGTACACAGTATTATGATGATGATGGGGTAACAAATTTTTAATCTGGTGTGCTTAATAGGTTTGTCAGTTTCAAAGAATATTGTGCGTACAAAGTAGCTCAATCTAATTTTGAAAGGTAATGTGACCTAAAAGAACACATTCATTCAAAGGAGAGCAAAATAATAGGGAACTGTGCAGTCCTTGTTTTCACTTACACATTCATACACAATAATTCTGAAGAACAGTCTGGAATGACCATTGTTACCTATCAGTGGAGGGTATTTTACAGAACATTAAAAGAGAAAGTTATTATGGACAGACCACTGGAGTTCCAGTCTACCACTCTGACAATATTCTTCAGCTGCAATCACTAGTACATAATCAGTTTTTTTTTTCTCTCCTTGGTTTCAAAATCTCATTAAATACATGCGGTGCTACTCAAAATATACAAATATTAGGCTGAACTTACGTTGACATGGTGGAAGTCTTGTATGTATTTGTGTATACTTCTTTCCAATTTGGAATGAGCATTATGGATAAAATATAAGTTGAATTTCCCCACAAATATTTAATCATCTTTTGATCGCTTCTAA
This sequence comes from Schistocerca nitens, assembly GCF_023898315.1. Classification (NCBI taxonomy): domain Eukaryota; kingdom Metazoa; phylum Arthropoda; class Insecta; order Orthoptera; family Acrididae; genus Schistocerca; species Schistocerca nitens. The sequence continues at coordinate 496,873,816 of NC_064619.1, read as the reverse complement.
ATGGTGATTCAGTGCTCACCTCATAAACCAGTGGAAACTAACATGAGACTCCTGTACCTCACAGCATGAGATTTCAGGCCTCTATACCAGACAGTTTCATGTGCAGAAATTACATGAAAAATGCTATCTTCCATTTCTTTTTTTTAAGGTAGTGTCATGAAATGTCAGCCTGTTCCCTTGTGAGAGTACTGACCAATACAGATTAAAGAATTCATTTCCATGTTAAAGCATTAAGAACAGGTTAATACATTAATAACAATTTATGAAAACAGTGTCTGCATAAATATTCAAAGATCCCGGAGAACATCTGTAATTACATGCATTTCTATGAAAGAACTTCTAAACAGCGTCATATGTATCTATGTATGTACTCATGACTCATAACCTGTCAGTTGTTATTTCTGTAGCCTCAGTATTAATTTGTTTTCCTTCTATTGCATCGTGAGCATGAAAGTGAGGATATAACATCACAGCGTAGTGGTGTCACATATGATTTGCACCTACCAGTTTTTCAGTGAGATTTCTTTTCTACTCTATGGACCACATCCCTTGGTACAATCTCTCTCTCCATGCTCAACATTTCGCTGATAAGAGTTAATGAAAATTGTATTTTTTAAATGCTCAGCTTCTTTGAATTTGGAGTTGATAGTATTTACAAAACTCATTCAAATGTTAACAAACCTTGAAAAGTGAACTCTCTAGTTCTGCTTGACTTATGTTCCTGTTTCCTGTTTTATTTGTAGTTGTCCCATCATCTGCTGTTACTTGAGGTTCTTTTGAAAGATCTTTCTTAGCCTCTGAAGGGCTCAGGGCGCCAAAGAGATCAAAACTAAGTTTTGCCAGGCGTAATTGCTCCAATAAATATGGTAATGCTGATTCTTTAAGATTACCAATAACTTGTCTTGCTATCAGAAGGGCAGCCAGTTGCTGTAATATGGACAAGTAAATATAAGTTTTTATTTATGTTATAACAAGAAACAACAAAATTTTGAAAGTTTATGGTTCATGTCTCACCTCTTTCAGTTTCTCTTGATCTTGAAGATAAAATGCTATATAAAATAGCGACAGGAAGGAATTCACAAACTGAAACTGAGAATACAAACAATAAGTACAGATTAATTCCTGAAATCTGAGATTGTTTCATTTTCTTTCTTGATATTCTTTATGGGCTCTAGAACAATACTACATGAAGACAAACATGAATAACTGCCGTGAGAAATGTAAAATTTAAAGGTTGGTGGTAATTTGAAATTTTCTTAACATAGCTGCAACAATTTGCACTTTCTTATACTATAAATTCTTGTCTTCTATATCTGAAACATTTGATAACTTATTCTTCTGGTCTTTTAGAATAAATGCCATTACTCTGAAAGTGTTTAACTGTAGTCATCTTCTCTGGTTACAAAGTGTGTGTCAAATAGGGATCAAAATGAAATCTTGATTAGTACGTTGGTGGATATATTTTTATTTAAGATTATTTCATATCATATCTCGTCTACAGACAGTAAAGGATTTCATTCACAGATGTTTGTATACTCTTAAGCTGTCAGAGAGCCTATGTATGTAGAAAGCTAGCCTGATGATTACACGAGACATGCAATGAATGCACTTAAAGGAAAAAATGTATTTGGAGCCAAAGGATTAGCCAGTAAAATGTCTGCAAATGACTGACAAGCATAAAAGCACCAAGCAGAAAAGCACATGTGTGAAAACAGGTACAATAAAGCAGACTCATCAATATGACAGATGTAGAGAGGAGAGATTGATGCAGTTCAGGTGCAAGCTGTAGTGAAAAAAATAGAGAACCTGTCAAATACAGAGGAAACTCAACTGTTTCATGATCCAACGTAGGATTCTGAAAGAAAGAACACTGATATTAACTAAGGTAAAGCATGCTGATACCACAAGTCAGTATTATTACTGGACATCCTAAATTAATTACATAAGGGAAAGAGCTAAATTAATTACAAAATACCTAAATTGTTTATGAAAGGGAAAATGCCCCGTACAAAATGGGGGAGTTGCAAAAATTAGGTATTTTCCAATTGCTTTTGGACTATGATTTCAGCATTTGTTTACGCTATTATGAATTATTTTTTTAACCACTTAAGTGTGGTTCTTTTCTGGCTTAGAAAAATTTACAAATTAATATTTCGTGATGATTTATAGATGATGAAAATAGTGGACCAGCTCAGAAAATGGCAATACAAATAACTATTTTCTTGCGGGTCACTGTAATGAATGTACCAGAGGAAAGCCTACATCCCATACTACCTCACTGTTCCAAATAGAAACCACCATTTTGTCCAGAGGACAGGTACCCTCACCCATGAGGCCAACATAAAGTATTGTTCGCCTGATGAGACATATCCTGTCTTTGGGAGGGGTGAATAATGGTCAAATGTGCGTGACACCCACACCAAAGAGGTGTAACAGTGGATATATAATTTGTGGATATGAGGGCTTAAGTCAGGGGAGTGCAGTAGGTGGTATAGCACTTAGCAGCCCCATCAGTCAAACAAATCAGTAACAAAATAATTGAAAAGCCACGATCACCTCAATTGTTTATTAGATGACCGGTTTCAGCACTCTGAAGGTGCCATCATCAGATCTGAAACGTGGATTAACATTTATAAAACCATATGGACATCACAGCATATGATGTCCATATGGTTGTATAAATGTTAATCCACGTTTCAGATCTGATGATGGCACCTTCAGAGTGCTGAAACCGGTCATCTAATAAGCAATTGAAGCGATTGTGGCTTTTCAATTATTTTAAAAACAGAGTGATGGCCCACGACACACCATGTGTTCACTGCAAATCAGTAACAGCACGCACTGCACATGCTTGAGCACTGTCCAGCAAAATGATGGTCAGGTCTTGCAGAAAGTGTCATCACTTCTGTCTCTAAGCTGGTCATAGGTTGTGAAACAAAAATGAACCGCATAGAGACAGAAGTGGTGACACTTTCTGCAGGACCTGACCATCATTTTGCAGGACAATATATCTACGTACGAGCTGTAAATAAATAGTTGCCACTATTAAAGTTCCAACCCTCATATGCATCTCCTTTTATAATCATCACATGAAGATTAAGCTTTCATGTGACTTTCTGACTGAAAGTGTTTTTTGAATGAAAAGCTTGAGCACTATAAATTTAATATAAAGTGTCAAATCAAAACAGCTTCAGCCATCTAAGTTTCCAAATTTCCAGCTTTATTTTATTTGAGCTACCAATTTCAGTATTACACTATGCTGTCTTCAGGTCTCCTGACCCTGTAAGAAGAAACCAATTTCTGTACAGTCGAAATATGGGCCAAGATATAGTCACTGGTATCCGTGGACTTCTTCATAACACAGGGATCCCTTCGATCATCACTTGTAGTCTGCAAGCTGAAACTGGTAGAGGAGGGGGGGGGGGCTGGAAATGGGGGGGGGGGGCTGGAAATTTAGACTGCTGATGTTCTACAACCATCTTGTATAAAGATGGACATATAGATACATAAATTCAATAGTTTTTCAGTTATTCATATTTCCCTAAAACAGTAAATTTTTATCTTTACAGTAATAATCAGGTTGGTTGGTTGGTTGGTTTGTGGGATTAAAGGGACCAGACTGCGATGGTCATCGGTCCCAGTAATAATCAGGGTTTGAGCTTTTATAGTATAGTAAAAACTGTCCATAGAAGGAATTTACTTATCGTGGTGATCTGTAACAAAAGACCAACAGAGTTATACAGACATTTCAAGAAGTCCTTACTTTCATCTAATGTGGATTGTAGTTAATACTATGAAACCTTTAGGATGTCAAGAGTGGTGTGAGAGACTTCATAGTTAGTTTATGTGAGTTTTAAATTAAGTAATTGTGGTTAATTGTATGTATATAGTCAGTTCTGCAACTGGTGCGAATGCTGATTGTAAAGCAATCAGGTTTCACACTTGGGGGGGGGGGGGGGCAGGGGGGGGGGGGAGAATTCACTCTTTTCCTTCAGAAAAAAAGCAGGTAGGGCATGTATGGATACTATTTTTATATTTTCTTTAGTTAAATTGTGTAATTAATTAATTGTAACATCACCTCTTGTTGGCTGAGTAGGGGAAGAATGATTTTATGAGGACAGGTAAAATGCTGTTTGTAAAGGTGTGTGCATGTACTAGCCAATCAGAAACAAAAATCGCAGTGTGTTCTGGATGCTTGGATAGCCAAGGCAGGCTATTTTTTTGGAGTGTGTGGTATGATAGCTTCTGAGCAGAAATGTGCTTCCTAGGGTATGAGAAGAAAGCTAGCTATTGGTAGAACTGCAGATTTAACAGCTCAATTAAGTTTTTTCCTTCATTTCTGTAAAATGACTTGTACCTCTTTGTTCTGTGTGCAATGCAAAATTCCAGTGTCTTGTTGCATTGAACTTGGTCACAAATAACAACTTGTGGGTTTGAAGTGTGCACTGGTTGTTTATGTGGATGTGAAGGGTGAAAGTATTGCTGCATAAAAAAAACCATTTAAGATCTTGTCATGTACAAAGAACTGTGTAGTTTAGGCTAGATGTGGCGGAGAGGGATATACCCACTGTTAATACCACCTTTCTTTTGCACTTATTTTCATGACAGGTTAGCATATGCAGTCACTTTGTGAATGCTCAGATTTTCAGGTAAGCGTATCAAGGTAAGTGCACCAATTTTTTGCCTGGCAATATGCTGACAGACACAGATCATGTAGAAAAATGCAATGCAGCAGATCAGCAAATGGCTACAAAGAAGGACAGCACAAATGGTGAAAGTGTGCCACAGAAACTGTTGAAAGAACTGACCTGGCAGAGATCTGAAGTTAGATGCCAACTATCCTGCAAAAGCCGACTTGCAATGTTTCTGGAACCAGTAAGATGTGAAGGATCTATGAATATACTATTGCTTCCTTCATGTCACTCCTTTGGGGACTGCAAAGACAAGATTAATTTAAATATTGTGTCCACACAGGTGTTTAAGCAGGCATTCTTCCATGTGCTATACATGTGAATCAAATGGAAGGAAAACTTAATATGTGGTGCAATGGGAAATACTCTCTGCCATGGACTCCCCAGTGATTCAAAGGGCATGGATATAGATGTAGAATCTGTGCCATGGTCACCATGACCAACAGCCATGCTCATCAGGTGTGTGTGTGTGTGTGTGTGTGTGTGTGTGTGTGTGTGTGTGTGTGTGTGTGTGTGTGTGTGCGTGCGCGCGCGCCCATGCAACCAATCCTCATTTTAGAATAACGCTCTAACATTCAGGTGGGAGTATTTTCCAATGTCTTGTGGTACAACGAATGACTCCTGAAGCTAGAGGGATAGGTTACATTGTATTGTTGGTTTTTAGCAGCAGCACATTTGTGAATTTTCTACACCCATACATCATATGAAAGCTTATAAATGTCTCATTCTCTTTTTTGATACATGCATTTTAGCCTCAGCACTAAATTCCAATTGTCATATTAGCCGGTGTGGTTTTTTCCCCTTTTTAACAAGGTTTGTTAGTTACTGTGTGTGTGTGGTTTTTTTTTTGTGTGGGTGGGGACATTTTCCATGGAAAGGGTCACAACTGTCAAACTTAGTGTTGTTGTTTGTTGTCAAGCTACACATGTACTAAGGTACAGGAAAAAAAAAAAAAAAAAAAAAAAAACCACACACACACACACACACACACACACACACACACACACACACACACACAGAGAGAGAGAGAGAGAGAGAGAGAGAGAGAGGGGGGGGGGGAGGGAGGGAGGGAGGGAGGGAGGGAGGGAGGGGGGGGGGAGGGGGGATGCTATTCAGATTAGATGCCATAAGAAGCTCAATAGAATATGGTTTTAGAAATAGCCAAACATTACCAGAAACTTTCAGAAATTCATTTGAGCCATTGGGATGGACTCAATGTGAAAGAAGATTTAAGTGGAAGTATTATACCTAGTGGTCTAAAATGCCTGGGCATTTATAAGTTGGGGCAAATGACCAGGATAAATGCCTGTGCAAATGCCCAAAATTCTTAAACGCCACAAAATTTGTGAATTTTTAGGATTAAGTGATAATCAGGACTTAAAAATTTTTATAAGCAGATATTTTGTATTGGAAAAGCTTTTGCAACTCTGCTTCTTTATTGGTTGGGCATCTTTGACATCTTTAATGAGATAAATTTTATCGTCCTGGCAGTGCAGTCATAAGGATGTAGGTACAGAAAGGAGCAGAATAGGAAACTATAGTTTGTCTCAAATGTTGCTACATTTGATAATAAAGCAATTTCTTCTGTTTATTTGTGCATTCTAGCAGTAAAAACTTTAAAAAGTACTTTTTAATAAATGCCCAGATTTTGGGCATTTAAAACTGCTTTGGGCATATTCCCATTTATATATGTCTTGCCCACTCGGCGTTTGCCTGGCCAACATCACTAATCACACCTGCCTTCATATAATCCATCAACTCTGCCTTCATACGTTCCCATCTAGCGAGTCTCAAAATAGCAGACTCCCCATCTATTGACAGTATAATGATTCTTATGAAGGGTTATATTGGAATTATAGTTTTAGTGACAGTAAAACCTTGATATATTGCTTCAGAAATATTATGCAGCTGAATGGCAAATTGAAATTTCTAGTTTACATCACAAACAGAAGAAAGCAAGTCCTTTGCAAAACAATTCAGTTTTGCACAATAAGTTAGAAGGGGAGTCCAACATAATATTGAATTTCAATATGAAAGGCATTCTTTAAAAAGATAAATATGAAGCTGTATTACTAAAAATAAAAATATGATGCTGTATTACTACGGGTTATTGGGTTTATGGTGGCAGTAAGTATGCGAGGTGAGGGTGCGGGTCATCAGGGAGAGTGTGGTGATGTTAGGAGGACTGAATGGGAGGCTGGAATGTGACCTGGAGAGGGAGAATACTTTTAAGGAACACAAGTGAAAGGTGTGCCAAATATTTCTTTACACAATTTTTATCAAAGTGGTGAAATCTGGAATGAGTTTGGTGGATGACAACAACCAGAAGTTCATGAGAGGAAGATATGTTTCTTGTATGAAAACTGGTGGATTAGAGATCCAGAATGAAGGTTGGTAAAGACAAGAGAAGAAGGCAAGACGGTATACAATAATAAGTAACTTAAGGGAATGGGGGCAGGTCAGTGGGGTCTCAGAGGGCGGTGAGTGAGAATGCATATACACATGTGTGTGTGTGTGTGTGTGTGTGTGTGTGTGTGTGTGTGTGTGTGTGTGTGTGGTGGGGGGGGGGGGAAGGGGGGGGGATGGACATCTACAAAAGATCCTTGAAAACTTCCCGATAAATGGCAAGGACAAGAAAAATAAACATAGGGTTGAGGAGACTGATGTTGAAAACAGTCCTGAGAATTGAATACATATGGGAAAAGAGAGCGAAAATAAAATCTAAACTGAAAAACACCAAGCGTGCAGGGAAAAGAAAAGGTGCTAGAACAGTAAACTGAAACAGAGAGCTTTGTTTTCCTTTGATTTCATTTACTCTGTTTTTCCCTTGTGCTTTTCTTTTGTGCTTTGAAATTTCTGTGTGCCTGAGTACTGATTGTGCCCAATGCATTTTATTCATGCTCTTGTTGAGACAAATGTTGGAAAAAAAGGTCCCTCTCGAGTAAAATTCCATTTGCTTCTTGCATTCTCACCTACCTTCATCAACATTCAAACTAAAAATTTAGACATTGTTCTAAAACATATTTAAGACCTGGATAAAATAACAAGGAGGGAGCTGAAGTAAGATCTCAGAAGTGTGTAGGAGACAACCACTTACAAAAACCTGAGTGAGTCAGACTTCCAATAATATATTATTAACTCCTCCCTTGTATTCCAGGGTGCAAGTTGGACGGAGAATCTTAAAATTTGTACCACATTTGCCTTATTTTTAACTAAAATAGAATGCAGCTCTGCAAACAATCTTTGTCTCTGTGCTCTTGAATGAATACAAAATCAGACAAAATGAGACACGCTGCGATAATTATGCCGCAAGCATCATAGAATAGTGTACATCATCCAAATCTGTTGTTTCTAAAGATGTGTATGAAGGATCTCGGGTGTGTCAGTGGTAGGACGGCTGCCACAGCACAGTTACTGATGTTACCAATACAGCAAATTGTTCATCATTTCCAGCCACTCTGCTTCCCATTAACACACTATACCTCAACAGTGAGGGATAAGAATGTACGGAGACAGCTCTCTGAACCACAAGATTATCAGTACATATCTCCTTGGGTGCCACATATGCTAACTTATTTCTCTGAATTAACATGTTCCCTGGAACTCAGTAAAATGACACATTCTTTGCAAGCCTTTGTAGGCAGAGAGTAAGTCCTAGGTAGTCCATAGTTATCTGTTTACTGGGTACATATGTTATGTAAAATGAAGAACCCTCAAGGACGCTGAATTTCTCAGCAAAAAGGTATCCATCTGCGCCAATTCTGCATGAAATACTTGTAAATTCATTTGGTGACTGAACTGAACTGAGAACTGGTTCAGGGAAAAGCATAGAACAGCTGAGAGAATGGCCCTTCTTAGACCTAATAAGTAAATATTGTCATTCAGTTGTAGTACTCATCCAGAATTTCATATCATTTAGAGTTCAAACATATCTAAGAGCACTAATACTCCTCTACCTGTGGCAGTTGTTTGGACATCCTCAGAGTTTCTTATTGCTATCTTTAATATTTTTAGGGACTTTCTGTGTGTATTGCTTGTTCACAAGTTAGGCGCACTCAATGAGGAGGATATCAGCACCCTTATGGAAATAGTAGGAATGAATGAGGGAACTTTCTCCCTGCAACCAAAAGGGTGCTGGGTTCAGTGCATCTGGTTGGAATTTGCACATGGCAGTCTGACAGGAAATTATGGCTGTAGGTAACTGGAATGTGTGCATCAGCAGTTAGGTGGATCACATACATTATGTGATCACCAACTTCTGGGCACTACCCTAGTAGTTGAATACAGCCAGTAGATCTTCTAGCACCAAGTCATTGATCACTTCCTGCTGAGCTGTGTCTGCAGGAGCTGAAAACTATACTGAGAGATCTATAGTTCAGAATGCCACTTTAGAAGTGCTGAACTCCTCATATGAATAAAGCACAGAGAATATGCTCTCAGCAGTTCAACCCAAAGAGCAGAAGGTAACAAAACATGATAAGATGTTACACAGTCCCCACAGAGGAGAAGTGGATCCTCGACATCTACAGAGTCGTATGGTTACACCATATGGAATGTATACTACACTGGGACTTCTTCCAAGTTTCTGGTGAGGGAAAGTGAGGTACGATGCTTCATTAAAGAAGATCATAACAATACCTTTATCCTTCTTCCCATTGATCTCTTTCCAGTGGAGGTTGTAACCTATTAACATTGGTGTATCAGTACCTTTAAAATCTCTTTACCTGATGAGGCTTAGGCTGAAAAGTCTTCTCTGTGTTGGTAATTTCAGCTGCTCCACCTATGTCATGAACCCATAAATATTTCACTGCAGTAAACGTGCCATTTTATGAGTGAGGTTTTTCTATGCTTGCCTTTTCCCCCTTGCTAATGAGATAAAATGCATGGCTGGGAGTTCAAGGAATGGAATGGATGGTTTCCTAAGGTAAGATATCATACTCCAGTACTTCTTCAATGGACGAACTCTCCTAAAGCTCACACGCAAATTTTGGACAGTGTGATGGTTTTTGTCTCCCTCCTTTATGTTTATGTTTGCTCATTTGCCATTATTCTTTCAGTGGCTACATTGGAAGTGATGATGGTTTTGGTGTACTGTTTGTTGTATTTTGTGCAGCTCTTTGTTGCGATTTCACTTCCAGTTTCTGGCGGTTTCTGTACTTCACGTGACCAGTCTGCTGGTTACCAGAGTGATAATGGATGCTTTCAATTGCAGTAGCATGTGTTTATGCTTTTGCTGCCAGCCTAGATCTGGGTGAACATATCACCTTTGGCAACAGGCTTATTAACCACTGAGATGAATGTCAAGAATGTGGGTGGCTGCATCAATTTGTATTATTACATCTCAGCCTAAGGAATTTGTTTGATGAGTTTATTCTCATACATCTTCTTTTCTTCCTGAAAACTTCTACAATTTAGGCTCCATGCTGAGTCACTGGAGCAACTCTCACAGAATTGTGCATACGAGTAAATGAACACGGCTTTAAGGGCTGCCATTCCACATTTGCTTCATGTTGCCTGCTACTATAATGAAGCGTTGTGTGACCATGTTGCTAGCACTTCAGACATCACAGGAGGTTTGGTAGATATGACCACATTTTTAGATGGAGGACCCTTTCCTTAGTGTAATTCAGCAAATTATACACACCAAAAGTAATAATACCTGCATCAGTCTTTCCAAACTCATCACTGACTCACTTCATTAAGTTTTTGAGTTCTGATACTACTTCATCAGACCAATATGTTGCATCAGTATATACAAAAACATGCCAGGAGACCACACACTTGTTAAAGTGAAGGGAACTATGATTTTCCATCACATTTTCCTACCCTACTTAAAAAAAAATAAGTAGTTGTACAATTTGATAAGCTATTGTCATTTCAATAAACACCATTCTGAAGCAGTTTACTGATTTTTGAGCTGGTTGTATACAGCACTTAACCCGAGATTCGTGTAAAAAATAAAATGCAATCAAATTGAACTCATTATCTGCACTGTAAAATGTTAGTCATCAATTACTTTACCATCAACTGGGACCCACTTTGACTAGCACAAGTGAGTTGTAGTTGTCAGTTTGCAGTCTAATGACACTACAAAAGAAAGAATTTTATGTTGAGCAAACACTAGTTAAAGAGAAGTAAATAATAAAGAATTAGTTGTTAATACAAAAGATGGGAAGTGAATATATCAATATACTACTCATGTGCTGATGAAGTACAAAATAATTGTTATGACCTGCAAGGTTAGCATACAGGATTATTAACATCTTTTGTAACGAGTGCAGATAATTAGTGTTTCAAAATGAATTCCTGGAGTCTATTCATATTTAATGAGGAAAAAAGTTAAAGGCCTTTCAGAAACAATTTGTGACAGAGTAAGTTAAGGAAATTTGGACTATTTGAACTGAACAGTAAGTACATATAGTTTGACAGCAACCAATAGTGACCAAACATCTCTAACAAATGTGCTATCCATGCTTGAACAGCAGGCAGTACATAACTCACATTAAATTCTACACAAGTCATAGTTCACAGGAGTGTGAAAATTTAACTACTAAACACCCAAATCGTGTGTAAACTGTGAGCATTACGTCCTGGTGATATCTAAGGTTTTCTTGGAGTGATTGATAGTCTGCCCAATGTAAGACATTTGCATGGATTGTTACCAAGCATACATTTTATCTTGGCAGAAAGGAGTGAAATACACTGCATGTCACATTTCTGTGGAATCTACCAAATTTCCCAGATACTGGGCCAGCGGAAGGTAGATAAGCAATTTTTGGCTTCTCTTCCTCAGTCTCATTCTCAACTTCTTTTTCCAATTTTCTTGATTTTGAATGCATTGCCCATTCAATTTGACGATTTGAGACTCCATTCCTTCAGAACAGTACTTGTAAGCATTTTAATTCTTCAGTGAGGTTTTTCTTGTCTCAGTGTGTTCCAGCTCTATGGACCAGAGACTTTAGCACCAAATTTCTCTGTGACAAAAGGTGATGGCTCGAGGCATAGAGACAGAGGTCAGGGTGCATAGGTTTTCCATACACACTGTGGCCCATAATCTGTTCATTCTTCTCTTAACTGGCACGTCTAGGAAAGGTAGTTGTTCCTGGTTGTATTACAGGCTCCCATTTCTTGGCATATGAGGGTACATCTAGCACTGTTGAACATGATCATTTTGGTGGTCCGGAATTATGGTGTTGGGAGGCGTAATAGGCTGTGTGGGTGTACAGATCTCCAACATGATACACTGATGGTCAATGTTATTGTGACACTATACTCCTTCCCCAAGTACGCCCTTTTCAGAGATGCATTAGGTCTCGAATTCATTTTTATGGATGGCATTGCACCACTGCATCATGCAGGGCAGGTGGAGGAGCTCTTGGAATGAGAGGATATTCAGAGAATGGACTGGACTGTTCATTCCTCTGACTTAAATCCCACTGAGCACGTTTGGGATCATTGGGACATACTGCAGCACGTCCACATGCACAAACGACCATCCAGCAACAGTGTGTATGGAAAACCTATGCACCCTGACCTCTGTCTCTATGCCTCGAGCCATCACCTTTTGTCACAGAGAAATTTGGTGCTAAAGTCTCTGGTCCATAGAGCTGGAACACACTGAGACAAGAAAAACCTCAATGAAGAATTAAAATGCTTACAAGTACTGTTCTGAAGGAATGGAGTCTCAAATCGTCAAATTGAATGGGCAATGCATTCAAAATCAAGAAAATTGGAAAAAGAAGTTGAGAATGAGACTGTGTTGTCGGAAGAATGGAATGCCCTGCCACAAAAACTTTTTGCCAACCTTGTAGCCAGTTGGGAGCACATAGCACTGTCATCTGTGGTGATCACATACCCTGTTCAGGACTTTTAATAAAAGTTTAGTTTCTGTTCATCTTATTGTGTATTTCTTTCAGTTACCTTGTATACTGTGCTGTATTGCTATGCATGGTCTAAGTTTCACCAATCTATGTTACTTGGCAGACACCTCATGTGTTAGTTACTTTCATATTTAAGTTTTGCACACTAGTGAAGCTCCCAGCATATTCTCCAAAATAACAAACCAATTATTGGAACTAATTACAAATAACATGAATTGAGGTTTCACTACAGAAAAATACTTTACATCAATAAGAAATAACATCGAGGAATATATGCCATATCCAACCAAAAGGAACCATCCAATGATGATGATTGTGCTACTATCAACATTCAGATTTTATGCTGCAGGCTACTGGCCAAACATGATTTCTAACAATAAACATTTTTCGGCTGTTGGAGAAGTTTCATGAGTTCTTGTTGTTCCCCTCCATCATTACAACATGAAACCTTCAATAAGAAATACTGCGTTTGCAAGATATATACCTGTGGACAACATATGGTAACTGAGTCAATAACGGATATAGCAGTACTGCAAAACATGACTCGTGCTAATTTAGATCAACATGAAACCCTTCTCATTTGATCTAAGTTTAATGTTACACAACATAGCAAAATTGTGAACTGCGTTCCTTTTCTGAAGTAAGGTCAAAATTGATCTCCAGTCAGCTAAGTCCTCCAAAATTTTAGGAGCTTATAAATGTAGAAATGTGTTGCTGAATATTTCATCATCCCTTTTAACTATAACAGACACATTTCAATAGTGGTGTACACCTTTATATGTTGTAGTTTACACTTTGGAAGATAATAGCTCCGATGAACAAATATACTGAGAACTCTTTGGTGGTTTGGTGAGTTACCATTTCACCCATTGGAAAGGTTTGGTTGAGGAAAACAGCCTCATCCCATGACCAGCTAGAGAAATGTGTGTTGATTCAGGCAGAGCTACACATACTTGAGCAAGCTTTATACAACAGAGGTGCATCAGACGCTGCAGAAGTTTCACTTCAACAACCAACTCTTGTTGTTCCACTCATTTCCAATTTCCTTTCTCACGTAGTTTACTTACTTGCCAACTGTTTTCCTGCCTCTTCTAACTTCAAATATTTTTGAATTTTGCCTATTGCTGTTTTATATCGGTTGAACTCCTTTTCTCAATGTTATGCACTATCTCCCTTGACTTAGGGTGAAGGGCAACTATTCTGCCTATCTTTGAATCATGCCATTTTGTTCAACTTTTTCCTGTTTCTTTTGCTGATGAATGACACACACCATGAAAGCTAGCAAACAGGTCAGCTTTTGTAGGTGTTGCTATTACATTACTGCTTTGCATGTAGCTGCTTACTTTACCTATATTTTGTTACACAAAAAGTGTGATTTAATGTTTCTTTTTACGAATAGTGACAATATATAGAATCCTGTTGATATGGAATAGTTGGAAGATGAAATGGTGATCCACAAAGCTCTACGAAAAGGTGTCTACTGGTCTCAAGGTCATGCTTTCAATGTGATATCAATGAATTTTGCTTCATTCTACTTGGGCTTTCAGATTTCACATGAAGATAACATTAGTTTAATGACGTTATATATGTAAAGAATGTAGACTTTCACGGCCAGAAATATCATGTCCATTATAATTATCCAGGCTGTTATGCCATGGTCGGTTGATGAATTCTGTGTCAATTGACACAGAATTCATCAACCGACCACGGCATAACAGCCTGGATAATTATAATGGACATTATACAGGGTGTTACAAAAAGGTACGGTCAAACTTTCAGGAAACATTCCTCACACACAAAGAAAGAAAATATGTTATGTGGACATGTGTCTGGAAATGCTTACTTTCCATGTTAGAGCTCATTTTATTACTTCTCTTCAAATCACATTAATCATGGAATGGAAACACACAGCAACAGAATGTACCAGCGTGACTTCAAACACTTTGTTACAGGAAATGTTCAAAATGTCCTCCGTTAGCGAGGATACATGCATCCACCCTCCGTCGCATGGAATCCCTGATGCGCTGATGCAGCCCTGGAGAATGGCGTATTGTATCACAGCCGTCCACAATACGAGCACGAACAGTCTCTACATTTGGTATCGGGGTTGCGTAGACAAGAGCTTTCAAATGCCCCCATAAATGAAAGTCAAGAGGGCTCAGGTCAGGAGAGCGTGGAGGCCATGGAATTGGTTCGCCTCTACCAATCCATCGGTCACCGAATCTGTTGTTGAGAAGCGTACGAACACTTCGACTGAAATGTGCAGGAGCTCCATCGTGCATGAACCACATGTTGTGTCGTACTTGTAAAGGCACATGTTCTAGCAGCACAGGTAGAGTATCCCGTATGAAATCATGATAACGTGCTCCATTGAACGTAGGTGGAAGAAAATGGGGCCCAATCAAGACTTCACCAACAATGCCTGCCCAAACGTTCACAGAAAATCTGTGTTGATGTCGTGATTGCACAATTGCGTGCGGATTCTCGTCAGCCCACACATGTTGATTGTGAAAATTTTCAATTTGATCACGTTGGAATGAAGCCTCATCCGTAAAGAGAACATTTGCACTGAAATGAGGATTGACACATTGTTGGATGAACCATTCGCAGAAGTGTATCCGTGGAGGCCAATCAGCTGCTGATAGTGCCTGCACACGCTGTACATGGTATGGAAACAACTGGTTCTCCCGTAGCACTCTCCATACAGTGACGTGGTCAACGTTACCTTGTACAGCAGCAACTTCTCTGACGCTGACATTAGGGTTATCGTCAACTGCACGAAGAATTGCGTCGTCCATTGCAGGTGTCCTCGCTGTTCTAGGTCTTCCCCAGTCGCGAGTCATAGGCTGGAATGTTTCGTGCTCCATAAGACGCCGATCAATTGCTTCGAATGTCTTCCTGTTGGGACACCTTCATTCTGGAAATCTGTCTCGATACAAACGTACCGCGCCACGTCTATTGCCCCGTGCTAATCCATACATCAAATGGGCATCTGCCAACTCCGCATTTGTAAGCATTGCACTGACTGCAAAACCACGTTCGTGATGAACACTAACCTGTTGATGCTACATACTGATGTGCTTGATGCTAGTACTGTAGAGCAATGAGTCGCATGTCAACACAAGCACTGAAGTCAACATTACCTTCCTTCAATCGGGCCAACTGGCGGTGAATAGGGGAAGTACAGTACATACTGACGAAACTAAAATGAGCTCTAACATGGAAATTAAGCATTTATGGACACATGTCCACATAACATCTTTTCTTTATTTGCGTGTGAGGAATGTTTCCTGAAAGTTTGGCCGTACATTTTTGTAACACCCCGTATATGTCAGTTGTTGTTCTCATGTTCTACTTGCCTATGCAGCAAGAGGAATGCATGGTGGTAACAGCACATCTAGTGCATTACTGTTTATTTCACAGACTAATGCTGATGGAGAGAGACACTACCTCTACTGGGAATGTGTTTATTAATATCTTACTAAATAGACCAATCAGTTACAGAAATATCAGTTATAAAATTGTTCTTAATTCACATTAACAAAAACAGCAATTATTAAACACTTTCAGAGAATTGGCACCGCAAATGCTTCATATTTTAAAAACTGTTTATGATCAATCTACTGTACTTACAACTACAAATATCTTATCTGGTGACTACTTTCCAAAGTCACAAGGGTTCTGTCTACCTCATTTTACAAGCATCTCAGGGATGTAGGACAAAATGAAATGTGTCTCCACTTGTCTGAGAAGTAAACATTGTAAAAACAGTCCATGACAGATTAAGACTGCCAGATCAAACATTGAACCTGGAGTCTTGTTGTCATAGGAAGTACTTTTACCAACTGAGCTATCCAGAAGTACCCACAATGATACACAGAATTTCAATCTGTCAGTGCTGTCTCATAACTTCCAGACTTGTTTTGACTGCATTTTTGGCACTGCATAGTGACGGAATAAGAAACAATAATATGTATGGTGCTAGTAGTTTTTGAGATTGGGTTTCATGTTACAACCGATTTTCTTGATATTAATATTTTAAATGCCAGATTTAATGAAAGGAGATTACTTAAAAAACTGGCAGCTGATTATGAATGTCTTCAATTTCAAATGTGTGGAACTTTAAAAGTAAAGATATAGCACTATGTAAACACTACACAATATTATACACATAAGTGCACATACTGTTTACAGACTAGCAGTAACTTTCACAACAGACATCTACTCTGTACACTGTAAAATGGAAATAGCAAGCAATACATCACACAGAATTCATAATACCAAATGAACTGAATTTTATGATTAAAACTGCACATTTTAGTACAGTAAAGGGATAACATAATAAAAATAAAAACATGGTAAAGAATATTGACATAATAAAAAAGAAAGGAAATACTCATAAAAAAAATCTGAAACATTGCTGTATCAGATGCAAAGCCAGCATTTTACAAAGTGTCTGAAACTGAGCAACAAATTTAGTTCATGTTAGGCATCATTAGGGTTAAACCTGGTAATTTATGTCTCTAAAGCATAATTTTCAGCACAGAGAAATTATGTAACTTAAAATTACAAACATATGGATTACTGCCCAAGCATTTAGTAATAACAATATCACAAATTGGAAATCAAGCCTCAAGCTTGGTGTAAAACAGTCTGAGTTTTGTGTCTGTCTGTCTGGATAGCACAGTAGTCTAAGAGACAAAATATCTGAAGTTGACTACTTTTCATCAGTTGTAAAAGGAAGATTTCCTATTATTTGTGCCAATTCTTTTTATTGCATACAAACACAATAAATCACAAGGAAAGGTACAAACTAAGTTGAGAGAATGTCTCCTGCTTGTATTACTCCTCATAGTACACTGTGCATATGTAGGTTGCCAAGAAAAGGTAGTACACAGCCACAAATCTGCGCAAATGACATAGGTATAATGCATTTTCCTGTTACCAATTGGCTGTATGGCATGATTAGAGTTTACTTGCCACATAGCTCTATCAGTTAGTGTATGAATGCTGTAAATAGGGTGCTAAGACTGACAATATCAGTTGGAAGGCATGCAAGCCACTTCAACTTTCGTAGTTTCTTTATTAAGTCAGCAAAGCTAATTATTATAAATTATCCACATTAACAGTTTTGATGTATTACTGTCATCAACAGGTGTGTGTGTGTGTGTGTGTGTGTGTGTGTGTGTGTGTGTGTGTGTGTTGTGGGGGGGGGGGGTTATGTATTTTTTAAAGTAGCTTCCTCCAAAGCTAAAGAAAACACTACTGTATACATAAATGCCAAGAATAATTTTACTGAAATATAAGTAAATTTCACTGCACAATATGATAACATGAAATAGAAGTTAGTCTGTGTTAAGATGTGCCAAGGCTATAGAAACAAACATCGCTTTCACTTTATGATATAGTTCAGTTAAATGTACTTATATTTTAATACAGTTGTCAACATTCATGCATATACACATGTCTTCATTAAATTTAGACAAAACATTTTCCTTTTTAAACAACGGAAAATCCAGGATGTAATGTAACAATATTATGAGAAGGAAAGTTGCTACCCACAATATAGCAGTGATACTTAGCTGCAGATAGGCACAACAAAAAGACTCTCACAATTAAAGCTTCCGGCCATTAAGGCCTTTGTCAACACTAGACAAACATGCATGCACGTGCGTGAATGTCTGTGTATGTGTTTGTCTAGTGTTGACGAAGGTCTTAATGGCTGAAAGCTTTAATCATGAGAGTCTTTTTGTTGTGCCCATCTGCGACTCAGCATCTCCGCTGTATGATGAGTAGCAAGTTTCCTTCTCATAACATTTTGCTTCTTATTATTTCACTTCTGTTGATGGCAATAATGCATCAAAATCAGCATTGAATATGTTATGACAATTAGAATTTCTGACTTGTAAGTTTTATTGTAGGAGGTCAAGAGTCACAGTACAATTAAATAATATATACATATCTAAAGACATATTGATACAACACGGTAAAGAAAGATAACATTTTATAAATGAAGATGGTTTCTGTTCTTTCGGACATGGCTGGCTGAACATTGGGAAATCTCACAACAACTAACACAACACAACAAAATTAATACTTTGCTAGCTTGGAATCACTCTGTGAAATTAAATGGGTCTCCACACACTTTGCTGAAAAATATGGTAAGAAATTTAAGACCAGGAAGTCAATAAATTTGGAAAAGTTGTAAAATGTTTACAATTTATAATAAAACATTACTTACTATAAAAAAAGACTCAGACACCTATTATTCCTTCTGTAAAGCTGCCTGTCGGATTTGTCAGCAGAATGCAATATGAAAAGAAATGCCAAATTATGACTGAAATTAATGAAATAAACGAGAAACTCATAAAATCAAATGTGAGATAATGGGAAAAAGAGAATATAACTGATGAGTCAAACTAACAATGATCTATAGTAATAAAGACTGTAATAAAGTCTTTTTAAAATCTGTAAACCCCTTCAATAACTAATGTCAAGATAGGAATTCTGCAAGGACAACAAAATTAAAATTAAGGTAATTTAGGTGCATTTATCTTATACAGCAAACTAATTTTTCCATTCTCTGTCTATCAACAATAGAAGCTGGGGAACAAGTGGTGGGTGAAGGAAGGAGGAAGAGTAGAGCAAATGTCTGTCTAAGACTACAACTACCAATACTTTGCAAGAGGTAGTGGATATACGCACACACATATTATAACAGTGGTTGATCCTTTTACCAGGTATTAAAGTGCTTCAAGGACAACAGATTTAACCAAATAATATTAAAGGCTTATAGAAAAAAAGATCATGCTCTCAATGTCATAATGTAGTTGTGATTCTTGAGTTTCTCCCGGCGTATTTGATAATCAAAATATCCACGGGTGTACTGCCGGTCTACAGTGTCCAACGGGCACAATATTTCGGCGATCATACATGTCGCCATCATCAGGTGAACTGACGGATTGAGCTCCTGTGAACGTGCCGGCACGGAGATCCGTACACTATGGCTGCTCAGGGGGAACTGGGTTAGGTCGCGGCTGCGGCCGATTTAAATACCCTCCGCCCGCGGCGCGCTCACCCCGCCATCCACGCCCCGCGCCACGGTCGCGCGGTGGAACAGATTGCGATGGCGCCTGAGATGATGTCAGTGTGATGGCTCTGTCCGCCGTGGTCGTCACAACATCGAGCAAATGTATAGTTGTGACGACCACGGCGGACAGAGCCATCACACCAACGTCATCTCAGACGCCGTCGCAATCTGTTCCACCGCGCGACCATGGCGCGGGGCGCGGACGGCGGAGTGAGCGCGCCGCGGGCGGAGGGTATTTAAATCGGCCGCAGCCGCGACCGAACCCAGTTCCCCCTGAGCAGCCATAGTGTACGGATCTCCGTGCCGGCACGTTCACAGGAGCTCAGTCCGTCAGTTCACCTGATGATGGCGATCGCCGAAATATTGTGCCCCGTGGACACTGTAGACCGGCAGTACACCCGTGGATATTTTGATAATGTAGTTATTTAAATATAAGTTTACTCATACAATGAAATTTTCTTGTCACATGAATTTGAGAAAGGAGATTTTTAAAGGACATTATGACCTGAGGGTACAAAATAATCTAAATCTGACATGTGTAACAAAAGGGATTACATATAAACAGCACAGCAATATGGAACTGCAATAGTTCTAACTACACCAAATGGAGTTGCATGGAACAAGTTACTAGTTTGAAATAAAATCTCTGCAACAGTATATTAAATATATGAGAAATCAACTTGCTTATATGCACTTGAATAATTGCTAAGCTTTTTAATTTTTGGCGTTACTAGTTATGGGGCTTTCTTTGTCTTGTATGCAGACATTTTGAAACAATTATGAACAATATTTTTAGTTTTTAAAGTTGGAATTAATGTCAAATAAAGAATTCATAGCAACACTTTATAAATTACATGATACATATTTTGTTTGGTGCAGATGGTACACACAAATGGGAAGGATCACTGCTAGAACGGCTAAAACCAAATAAAAATTATCTTAAAATATGGATATATCACCCATCAAGGTCATTTATCTAAAACTCTTCATATGTGTGCAATAGATGTTTGAAGGAAAATAAATATGATGGCTACA
The DNA here is from genome assembly GCF_023898315.1 of Schistocerca nitens. Taxonomy (NCBI): domain Eukaryota; kingdom Metazoa; phylum Arthropoda; class Insecta; order Orthoptera; family Acrididae; genus Schistocerca; species Schistocerca nitens. Next base: position 496,853,120 of record NC_064619.1, on the reverse strand, counting down.
GAGGCATAATTTGTTGAAGAAAGAACAATGAGCAACTAACAATTACAGTCAACAGATTCATAAGAGTTTTGAATGAATTACCACTTGGCGAAACACTAAAATTTTGCTTGAAACAATAAAGTACAAGTCAACACAACCATTATTTAAAGAATCATATTTCTCAAAACAGAGGATGATGTCTCATTGTACACTCTAACCTTATTTTTCTTCGAAGTGCAAATGTGTAGTTTCACTTAAGTGATTAAAACACAGAAGAAAGGAACAGCTCAGGTCAAAGATCTGGATAACAAGATCACAGTGGCTCTTGATAATGATCTATAAATTGAAGAGACACCAAAACTGATGTAGCATGCCTACATGTTGACTTTGTCAAGTGTGCATCCTGTGTTTAAACAGTTAACCAACATTCAACATCTGCACTTCAGTAATGAAACGGGAAGAACGTACAACATGGAACTTATATTTTGGGAAATATGACAGAGCAAATGGTGGGTATGTTAATATACACAGTTTCATGAAATGTTTAGCTTTATGTCAACTAATATCTCATTTATGACTGCTATGTAACCTGTGACTTGGGCTTCTGTAGTCTCAAGATTTTATAACCTTCAAGCCAAAGATCTATTGCACACAAATGCAGAGTTTTACCGATAAGTTATCTTTATGTGTGTTAGAACAGACAAATCTCTGCCAGAGGCATACTGCAGAGGTGGTGAGATAGACACCTGCCAAGGGTGCAGCTATATTGAGGGTGGGAAAAAGAAAAGACAGAAGAAGAAGAAGAAGAAGAAGAAGAAGAAGGGGGAGCATGGTCAATTTACAAATTAACTGTGCGAGGTATGTGATGTTTCATACCCCTCATGGTCCTGTCTTCCGCCTATGAGAAGAAGACTTTCCTTCAGCTCATGACTGTAAATGCATGCTGTAATTTCTATACTGTCACAGAACCAAGAAATAATGGACACTATGGAACATACAAGGGGTGTTCAATACATAATGCATAACACTTTATTCCTGAAAGCAGGTTGGTTATATATTACTTCCTTCTCTTTTGGTTGCAAAATCCTATTTTTCAACATAATCTCCATTCAATGCAATGGCCCTATGCCACCTTCCTGGGTGGGCGTGTATGCCAGCACGGTACAACTCCACTGGTCAACATCGGAGCCAACATTTGCTCCATCAGTGACCTCCCCATCACCCTCATACTGCTTCTTGTGGCGTGCATCCTTCATTGGGCCAAACAGATAAAGTTGGAAGGGGGTGAGATCCACACTTTAGGGTGGATGGGGAAGAACAGTCCAATGAAGAAGTTTTGTTACCTCCTCTCGGGTGCACAGACTTGTGTGGGGACTTGCGCTGGCATGGAGGAGAAGTTCATTTGCATTTTTGTGGTTTTGAAGGTGCTAAAGTCGTTTCTTCAATTTCCTGAGGGCAGCAAACAGAATAACCCCTTCAAAGTTCCAGAAGACTGTCACCATAACTTCACCAGATAGGAGTGAAGCTTTCATTTTTTTTCTTTCGATAAGAGGTGGTGAGAAGCAACTCCATGGATTCTCATTTTGTTTCTGGTTTGAAGCGACGATGTGACAGTATTCAACAAAAAATTGTTACAATCAGCCTTGTAATGCACAAGCAATTCCACACATATGGTCCTTTGCTGATCTTAATAATCTTTTGTTACGTGACAAGGAGCCCTGTAGGCACATGTCTCTGAGAAACCCAACTGGCAGAAGACAGTGTCAGCACTACCAATAGAGACATCCAGTTGAGCAGCAAATGTTTGTGCCGATCACCTCAAATGAGAGTGTGCGCACAATCCAACATTGCAGGGGTCACGACCGTGCGCACTGACCAGCATACAGGAGATCGGCCATGTTTGTGTGACTTTGTTGCGATGATGACAAGACACCTCACCCAATGACTCACTGTGCTGTTGTTCACTGCCAGATCTTCATAGACATTCTGCAAGTACGTATGAATATCTGCAATGTTTTAGTTTTCTGCCCCTCTGCTTGGAATGCATCTCCGTTTCTTTTTTGTGTCATCAGTCTTCTGACTGGTTTGATGTGTCCCGTTCCACTACCAATTCCTCTGCTGTGCCAACTACTTCATCTCAGAGTAGCGCTCGTAACCTATGTCCTCAGTTAGCTGCTGGGTGTATTCCATTCTCTGTCTTTCTCTACCATTTTTATCCTCTACAGCTCCCTCTAGTACCATGGAAGTTATTCTGTGATGGCTTAAACACATGTCCTATCATCCCTTCCCTTCTTCTTGTCAATGTTTTCCATATATTCCTTTGCTTGCCAATTCTGCAGAGATCTTCCTCATCTCTTATCTTACAGGTTCACCTAATTTTCAACTTTCTTTTGTAGCACCCTATCTCAAATGCTTTGATTCTCTTCAATTCTGGTTTTCGCACAGTCCATGTTTCACTACCATACAATGTTGTGCCTCAAATATAGATTCTCAGAAATCACTTCATCAAATGGCTCTAGAACTTAGAACTGCTTAAAGCTAACTAACCTAAGGACATCACACACATCCATGCCCGAGGCAGGATTTGAACCTGCGACAGTAGCAGTCGCGCAGTTCCGACTGAAGCGTGTAGAACTGCATGGCCACCAGGGCTGGTAAATTGCTTCATCAAATTAAGGTCTATATTTGGTATTAGCAGACTTCTCTTGGTCAGGAATACCATTTTTGCTAGTGCTAGTCTGCTATTTATCTCCTCTGTTACAGATACATACCTAATATCACCACCATGTATCGGAACTTTAGCAGACTGTTGAGGCTGAAGTGGGACTATTTCACGATGTCCCACAACAAATTCTACATTTTTTTCAACTGAAATTGTCTGAGAAAAAGAAATGTTTTGCATTACTTATTGAACGCTCCTCGTAGTTTGAGTGACAACAGTGCACTTAGTGTGTTACTATTTTGCCTCACATCTTGTACACAGTTCCATATAGTTCATTTATCAAAGGAGGCATACTGACACCATGTTCAGCTTATGATGAACAAAGTATATTAAGTCCACTTTGCCCTGCTGGTGGGTTTTAGGCAAGTCTACATGACTGCCCAGCCAGAAAACCACACATTGTCTTGATTAACGTGTCTGTTGTAACATGAAGATGCTCTGTTTTTCTCCATCACTGTACTGTCGCCATTCATTTGCATTATTCATTACACATCAATCTGGTTAGTGAATGGAGTGTTTCAATGAACATTAGCTGTTAACACATTGACTGCCATGAGACTGCCAGCAGCCAAAGCAGAGTCTCACACCTAACAAGTGCCTAGCCTGGTTTGGCAGTGAAACATCCAGAACTAAGAATAATGCAGTCAACATGTTAATTGTTTCCAGACTTTTACTTTCAAAATGAACTATTGTTTTTGATTAATTTTACAAGCCAAGTTCCCAAATACCAACACTATAGAAATCATCTCCTTATTTGGTCACAACATATCTGATGTATCACTATCACTGAATTATTAAGCTGCATGTCAATGTGCTGACTAACAGCACAGATGCGGCTTCCCATTTTTCTACTTTGAAGATTTTTGAAGGTGGGTGTAAGAGATGTTTGGGTAAACATATAAATAACTTTGAGGATACTGATGACAATGCCAGTGAGAAAAATGGTTCAAATGGCTCTGAGCACTATGGGACTTAACATCTATGGTCATCAGTCCCCTAGAACTTAGAACTACTTAAACCTAACTAACCTAAGGACATCACACACATCCATGCCCGAGGCAGGATTCAAACCTGCAACTGTAGCAGTCTTGAATGCCAGTGACTGTGACACCTTGGGAGTGTACTTTCGGGAAATTAAAAATGATAAAAAACTATGGTCACATTTAGTTACCATATCAATATAACAGGAGCTGCTAAAGTTTACTTCATTGGCATAATTAATGAGTTTTGCTTTTATCAAAACAAGGAAATGAAAAGTAAAATTATAATGAAACACATCCCTTTAAAATGGATGTTTTCTCAACTATTAACTGTACATTTTTCTTTTATTTATAATTAATAATGAGGAGTAAATATAATTTGTTCTTTATCACATCATATTAAAAACAATGTACAGTCAGCCATAAACAATAAAATATACATTTTATTTCATTTTCACTTTTTTGCAAAGTTTATACAATTTGAAATTTATGTACTAAATTAAATGATTTTGCGGTGTACAATAATTTTAATCAATATAGTTCATTTAAATTCAATAATGCTTAAGATTCATTTTTTTCCAGGGGAATTGCTGTGGCAGTTCTAAGTAGTCTTGGTAGTATCTTCATGTTTTAAAACAATATTTAATTTGGTTTTAGTCGTTCAAGTTGGAGTACTTCTTTTGCGAGTACTCTTAATGTTGCTATCCGGTAAGCCTTCTCATTATCATGATAAGCCACCCATTTTTGAATTTATAGGCATGAGTGAAATGCACCAACAATTTTTCATTATCAGCATCTGATATTTGAGGAGATAATGTATTTGTCAAGCACTTTGAGAACAGCTTGACTAACAAACATTATCAAGCAAAATGAAATTGAACTGAGGGAGATGCGAATATTTTCTTCCACACAGAATATCAAAATCACAAATATTTTGTATAATCCTTCCTGAGCCTAACATTTACTAAATTATACACTCAATTTCACATTTTATGAGAATCATGCAGAATAAACTGAATAATTCACAACTCAATTTGCTTTGGATGTTGCTGCAACAAAATACAGTCTGCTGAAATAACATCAATAGCAACAATACTGTAAACATTGCAAAGTGATAAATGACAAGCATCAAACAGCTGACAACTCTACGACTGTCTCTGCAATACAGATTGCAAATTTATTACAACCAATACAAAGAAGCACTTGATAATGAAAAAAATGCATAATGTACACAAGCAGAACAAACTAGCCATTTTAATACAAACCAATGCTACTTTGACGATTAGATGATTTTCATACTTCGTATCAAGCCTGTAGTTTTCTGGTCAAAAAGAAGAAAGACTGACTTAATATTATGGTCATATGAAATAAGGCTTTACAGGCTAGAACTGTTTATATCAGAATTCTTTCATAATGAACATTAATAATATGCCTACACATTATCTCACCAAAAGTAATCAGAAAGAGTTTTGAGTGATCAATGATGCCATGTGAGTCATGAGCACTGCTTTAAAATTATTAACCACTGCAGAATGATCTTCCACATCGGATGACTAAGTACAAAAATAGTATGCAAATAGGCTTGTTAGAGGTAATATCTTAGCTGGGCAATGACATTTTAAATAAAATTAGAGGAATAATAGAGAAAAGCTGAGGACAGGCAAAGCGCAGCTTCAGATGAATTATGGGTGGCATACACATAAACTTAAAGAACACAAAATCCTTCATCTTTCGTCATTATAAGACAAACTCCATCCCACCCCCCACCCCCCGCCCACCCCCACGAAAAGAGAGAAAGAAAGAGAGAGAGAAGATGAATGCGAGAGAAAGACTGGGACATGAGGTGTCAGGGTTGTAAAGGAGAACACAGGAAAATGTGTGAGCATAGGCTTCTGAGACTGCTGGCATCTTGAACAAAACCTCTCAAGTTATATGACCACGGTGTCATGAAGTTGCAGTGGCAAACATTTTAACTACAGTGATTTTTGAAGGTTCTGTGACAGATCAGATCTTCCATGACATTTGGTGCATCAGCGACAGCAATATTGCTGATAGGAGCCAGGTCAGGACTGTAAGGCGGGCGTTTCAGTGTTGTCCATCTGAGTTTTGTGATCGCTTCCATGGTTATTTGACTGACATGTGGCTGTGCATTGTCGTGCAACAGCAAAATATCCTGCTTTTGCCGATGTGGTCAAAGACGACTCAGTCGAGCTTGAAGTTTCTTCAGTGTCGTCGCATATGCATCGGAATTTATGGTGGTTCCACTTGGCATGATGTCCACAAGCAAGAGTCCTTCAGAATCGAAAAACACTGTAGCCATAACTTTTCCAGCAGAAGGTGTGGTTTTGAATTTTTTTTTTCTTGGGTGAATTTGCATGATGCCACTCCATTGATTGCCTCTTCGTCTCTGGTGAAAAATGATGGAGCCATATTTCATCACCTGTCACAATTCTTCCAAGAAATTCATCTCCACCATTCTTGTACTGTTCCAAATGTTCACTGCATACCATTTTTCTTGTTTCTTTGTGTGCCACTGTCTACATCCTGGGAACCCACCTGGCACAAACCTTTTTTAATGCCAACACTTTCAGTATTCTGCAAACACTTCCTTCTCCTATCCCAATGTAGCATGACAATTCGTTCCTGTGATGCGTCTGTCAGCAGCCACCAATTCGTTAACTCTCTGCACATTGTCTGAAGTGTGTGCAGTACGAGGCCTGCTGCTGCGAGGACAATTCTCAATATTGCCGTGCCCACTTTCGTCATGTAACCTGCTTGCCCACCGACTAACTGTACTGCAATCGAACAGCAGCATCTCCATACACCTTTTTCAACCTCTTGTGGATGTTTCACACTGTCTCGTTTTCACAGCACAGGAATTCTATGACAGCTCATTGCTTCTGACGAACGTCAAGTGTAGCAGCCATCTTGATGATAAGCGGGAAGGATGTATCTATACACTAAAACTTTCACACAAGCAGAATGAAAACTGTATTTTTACAAAAATAGTGTGCATTTCTTTTGGAGTGACCCTCATAGATGTTTTGATCATGTGGACTGAGAGGATAGTGGATGTTTGGAAGTGACAGTTTCCGTCAATGCAGGTCAGTGGAACAATTGCAGTGGGTGAAGAAAGGGGGAGGGGGGGGGAGGGGAGGATCCAAGAGATGTAGGTATTGAAATAGCTGTACCGGTTGCCAAACCTCATTACACTACTAACTTTACATTCAGTAACCAACTGTTTGTGGCTAGTCGCGTTCACGAGAGTTGATTGCTGGTTAGTTGCCATTCTCACATAAAAAGACACACATTAGTTGTAGCATGTGTCATGGTTGCTGTCACAAATTAAAGCACACTGAAAGTGCTTGTGATAGGGTTCAATAGGTGAGGGTGGGTGCATGTATGGGACAGGTCTTGCACAGGGAAATTATTATTACAAGATGAGGGGAAGGGGGGAGGATTTATATGTGATTGAAAAATTGGACTGAATTATCTGATGACAATATTAGTGTGATAGCACACGAGAAACTTCTTAATGTCAGAAAGCACAAGAAAATATATTGAGTATAAAATGTGTTATCTGGTAAAAGTGATAAGTCTTTTTTTAAATTTCTAGCTGTTGTTAGAAATTGGAAAATTGAATTACACGTTGTTGCAGCAAACATAAATGGCTAAATTGATGTAAACAAATATGATACAAAGACAAACAAGAATCTGATACTACATTTCAAACACAAATGATGTGACATTCATGTGTCACTGTATAGACACTATGTAAATTTACAAATAAAACTTTCAAATTGGAATGAGCCTTTCATGTCCAATGAATCTCTTAACTGTATTACATAAATACTCTAGGGTGCACATTATAATGAAATTCAAGACAACATACATCTCATTTCTTACTCCTTTTTTCCCAATTTCATGCAATTCTATGAGGGACAGTTACACAAAGTAAAGGAGAATGCTCAGTATGACAGCTGAATCTGTAATGCAACTCTTATGTATAGTATATCAACCAAATAATTATTTTTTTTCTTATTATAACAATAATGACATGCAGTCAAGATTGTCTGCATACTTTTGGGAAGGTAATCTACAAATCATCATTGAATAAAAAATGCTGCATAACTGCTCTGTGTGGATCTGCTGTGTAAATACTACACAGTGTACAGCCACAGTATACCATTATTGCTTGCTACGCGTATCTTTGTGTTGGAAAGCAATTCTTGAATCAAGGCTGCATTTGATGGCAGCGAACATTTCACAAGATGATCTTGCTACTGAGGAAGCAACTGTTGCTCACTTGAAATTAACATATGAAAGTAGAGACTTGTTGCAGGACATATACCAGACACTGAACCAATCGTTGAATGTCTGCACGTCTTCCCGTATTTCTCTACTGTCTTCTGTCTCTGCAACCTCCCAATAGACAACATTATTGTCTGTGAATGGCCTCATGGATTTTCCAACATTACAGTTAAATAGTATTCATTCTTTTGCAGTCAAATGGAGTATACAAATTTTTTTATACCTTATTGACTTACACTGTATTCTTTAATCTAAATTTTCATTCCAGTGAATTGAAAATTCATCATTCCTGAAGGAACAGCAGATGCACTAAGCAAAGTATACCAACAGACGGAAATTGAAAAAAATCGGTAAAGTCCATTAAGTGATACTTTTCTCAATGACAATACATTTGTCATACACAGTAATATTAAAATAAACAAAGAAATGATGAAATTATCGTGTAGAATGATTTGATAAATATACTTTGGTGAAAAAGAAGCCTACATCTATGATCTAGTAACCATCACACCAGATGATGCATCTGCTTGTGGCAAGAACGGTCACAGTTTAATATTATGGCAAGTTTGCATTAGAAAGATGCATCTTTCCTTCAGTGGCACAGTATCACGTCATCTGATACGACGATGGAAAAGAGCATGACTTGAACAAGACATCTGCAAAGCTATGAAAATCTTGACTCAAGGAATAATATCACAACATTCCCAAATCTTTACAAACTTTAACAAGGAACATGATACTGAGATAAAAAGTTCTGAGAATAGCTAATAAGCCTAATATTAGAAACTACAAGCCAGGTACAATGTAACCATATACTGTGTGTGTGTGTGTGTGTGTGTGTGTGTGTGTGTGTGTGTGTGTGAATTACTTCAGACAGAGGAAACAAACCTTTTCTAAGCTTTCAGACAAACTTGCTTATGTGGCTAATGACTGCTCAATGCATCAGCTTTAGTAGGCCATTTCAGGTTGTTTTCCTAACAGTGGGCAGCCAGGGTAGCACAGGCACAGATGGGCAAACAGCTGATATGCGAGTAGAGGTGGCCATCCAGTGCATGCATGCACAGAACCTGTGTACCACAACCATGTGGCGGGTAGCATACACTACCTGCGCCTACCCTTTCACAACATGATGAAAAACCATTCTCAGGAAGTGTGTTTAGTTGCCACATAATATGGATTTATGAAATGCTACCATTTCAACCCATTTCTAGTTGCAAGATAATGTAGATATTAGTCAGGTACCAAATTAGTTGAATGGATACCCAATACAGTAAGATTATTCTTAGACACAGTTCTTGCATTTTTTTCAGTATGAAGGCTTTCACGATCAGATGACATATCTTCTGGTAAACCTTCCGGAACCACGACCTTACATCCCGGAAGGTTTACCAGAAGATATTTTTTTCAGTGTTCTGTAGTGCGTGTATATAGTCATTTGTTCATTTGTTTTGAAAGCTAGTGACTGCTTGTTTGCATTAGTCAGACAGTCAGGCAGCAGCAGCTGACTGATATATATGCAGCAACAGGGAAATAACTGATTTTGTGACAGTTTACGAGTTCCTAGCCATGTGCTTTGGTAGTTCATCTTCTTGAATTTCTGTGTGTTGATTTAATATTTAATAGACACAATTCTCGCATTTTCATTTGTGTTGGAAAGTAAACCTATTTTGTGACATATTACAAATTCTTAATCAGGAGTAAATTACTTTGTCTCCCCTGAGTGCTCTGGTAGTTTGGTTTTTGAACCTATGTGTTAATGTAATTTATTAGACACAGTTCTTGCGTTTTCGTCAGTGTTTACAGCAGAGTTCCTTAGTGCCCGTCAATAGTCATTCGTTTGTCCATGTAGTGCAATTCTTCACAGTCTTTAGTATGGATAGGGATTGTGATTGCTGTGTGCAGATGCGAGTCAAGTTGGTGACACTTCGCTCTCAGCTTCAGGCTGTGATGGCTTCTGTTACAAAGCTCAAGATTGCAGTGGATGGGCATCACTGTTGTGGGATGGCTGTGGGGACTGGTCCATCACAATCCACTAGTCCTCCAATCAGTCTGCACCAATGATCAGTCCAGTTACTTCCCGTACTGACATTCAACCCTCACCAGTGGTCGAGTGGGAAGTCACCTTGGGGCAGGGCAGGTGGCGAAAGACTTACCAGGGGCCAAATATAAGGCCTCCCCAATTAGTCTAACAAACAGGTTCCAGGTGCTGTCTGTGGCTGACACTATCCCTCAGCCAGATGCAGTCGCTTTTCCTGTTTCAGAGGAAATCTCTCCACCTGCAAGAACCGAGCAATCACAGAGGGTGGGATTATTGGTAGTTGGGAGCTCCAATGTTAGGCGTGTTACGGGGCCCTTTAGGGACATGGCTGCTAGGAGGGGCAGAAAGCCAATGGTCACTCCATGTGCATATCAGGTGGAGTCATTCCCAACATTCAACAGGTCCTGCCGGATGCCATGAAGAGCACAAGATGCCACTAACTGCAGTTGGTGGCTCACGTCAGATGAGATTCTCTCTGGTTTCAAGCAGCTGTCAGAAGTGGTAAGGACTGCCAGTCCTGCTTGTGACATGAAAGCAGTGTTCACTGTTTGCAGCATAGTCAAGAGGACCATTGCAGACATCTGGTACAAAGCTGAGTGAAAGGTTTGAATCAGAGGCTAGATGGTTCTGCAACCATGTAGGCTGCAGATTCCTCGACTTGCGCTATAGGGTGGTGGGGTTTCGGGTTCCGCTAAATAGGCCAGAAGTCCATTACATGCGGGAGGTGGCTACATGGGTAGCAGGGGCTGTGTGGCATAGAGTGGATAGTGTTTTAGGTTTGAGGGTCTCGGGGAAACACAGAAACAGCTTCAGTCTCAAAGGGTGCACACTGAACACAGGAAGAATGTAGATCTAGAGTTGTAATCTGTTGTAGCAGTGATGGGAACATACCAAAGCTCCAAAAAGCTCCAAGTGATAACAGAAAGCACTGATGCTCAAATCGTTACAGGCACTGAAAGCTGACTGAAACCAGAGGTAAATTTAGCCGAAATGTTTGCGAAGGACCTAACAGTGTTAAGAAAAGATAGGCTAAACACAGTTGGTGGTGGTGTGTCTGTTGCTGTTAGAAGTTTATCTTGTAGTGAAACAGAAGTGGATAGTTCCTGTGGATTAGTATGGGTAGAGGTCATTCTTGGCAACCGGAATAAAATAATAATTGTATCCTTTTACTGATCTCTCAACTCAGATGACACAATTGCTCAAAGGTTCAAAGAAAACTTGAGCCTAATTTCAAAAATGTACCCACCTCACACAATTATAGTTGGTGGTGACTTCAATTTATCCTCCATATGTTGGTGAAAATACATGTTTAAGCATAAAACATCATCGGAAATTGTGCTAAATGCATTCTCCAAAAATTAATTCGAGCAGTTAGTTCATGAGCCCACGCAAAAATTAAACGGTTGTGAAAACACACTTGACCATTTAGTAACAAATAATTCTGACCTTGCAAAAAGTAAACGGTTGTGAAAACACACTTGACCACTTAGCAACAAATAATTCTGACCTAATAATGAATATCAAAATGGATACCTGGATTAGTGAACAAAGGACGGTCATAGCGAGATTGAATACTGTAACCCGCAGATCCTTCAAAAATAAACACAAAATATATCTATTGAAAAAAAGCAGAAAAAAGCTTTATGCCTTCCTGAGAGACATTCTCCACTTCTTCCAAATTAATTATGTAAGTGTAGACCAGATGTGGCTTGAATTCAACGAAATAGTATCAACAGCAATTGAGAGATTTATACCAAATAAATTAACAAACAATAGAGCTGATCCCCTTTGGTACACAAAACAGGTCAGAACACTGTTGCAGGGAAAAAAAAGCATGCCAAATTTAAACAAATGCAAAATCCCCAAGATTGGCGATCTTTTACAGATGCTTGAAATTTAGCACTGACTTCAATACGAAATGCTTATAATAGTTTCCACAATGAAACTTTGTGTTGAAACCTGTCAGAAAATCCAAAGAGATTCTGATCATATGTAAAGTATGTTAGCAGCAAGACACAATCCATGCCTTCTCTCTGCAATATCAATGGAAATAATATCTATGACAATGTTGCTAAAGCATAGTTACTAAATACGGCCTTCTGAAATTCCTTCACCAAAGAAGACGATGTAAATATCCTCAGAGTAGTGAAGCAACTTAAATCACTTAATAAAAGCAAGTCTTCCAGTCCAGACTATATACCAATTATGTTCCTTTCAGAGTGTGCTGATGCAGTAACCCCATACTTATCAATCATATACAACCACTAGCTCAACAGAAGATCCATACCCAAACACTAAAAAGCTGTACAGATCACACCAATACTCAAGAAAGGCAATATGAGTAATCCACTGAATTACTGACCCATATCATTAACATCAATACATTGCAGAAATTTGGAACATATATTGCATTCGAACATTGTGAATTACCTCGAAGAGAAGTCAACATGGATTCAGAAAACACTGTTCTCGTGAAACACAACTAACTCTTTACTCACACAAAGTATTGAGTCGTATTGACAAGGGATTTCAGATTGATTCCCTATTTATAGACAGCTTCTGACACTGTACCTCACAAGCAGTTTGCAATCAAATTGCGTGCTTATGGAATATTGGCTCATTTACGAGGGTTGGAACTTAAATAGAGGCAACTATTTATTCACAACCGACACAAAAGAGTTGCATGTTTGCACCTGCTACTGTCCTTCAGAGTAGTCACCAGTGTTGCATAGAACCTGTTGCTAGCCATGTGGAAGGTATAGTATACTGTTAGCAGAGCCTGTTCTGTTGATGGTGTGAATGGGGTGGTCTAAAGTTATGGTGATTCTTGTGTACGACTGTGATGGTGTTATCCTAATGCATTATGTACCTCCAAAGCAGACTGTCAATGCACAGTATTACTGTTCACTTTTGGAGCATCACCTGTGACCAGCTTTGTGAAAGAAGCGGCGACACTTTCTGCGCAACCCACCCATCATTTTGCACGACAATGCATGGGTGCATACAACGCAAGCTGTGGCTGCTCTATTCAGTCGATGGAACTGGGAATTACTTTACCATCCACCATACTCCCCAGACTTAAGTCTTTGTGACTTTGATATCATTCCGAAGATGAAGGAACCACTTCGTGGCATTCGCTTCAGAACTGTTCCAGAGATTCGACAGGCAGTAGACCGCTCCATTCACACCATCAACAGAACAGACTCTGCTAATGGTATACTACAACTTCCTTATCACTGGCAACGGGTTCTACACAATGCTGGTGACTACTTTGAAGGAAGGTAACAGGTACAAACATGTAACTCTTTTGTATCATTTGTGAATAAATAGTTGCCACTATCTAAGTTCCAACCCTCGTATGTGACTGGATTCGTAATTTCCTGTCAGAGAAGTCACAGTCTGTAGTAACTGATGGAAAGTCATTGAGTAAACCAAGCGATTTGTGGCATTCTCCAAGGTACTGTTATAGGCCCTCTGCTATACCTTATATAATAAATGATTCAGGAGGCAATCTGAGCAGATGTCTTAGGTTGTTTGCAGATGATGATGTTTATCATCTAGTAAAGTCATCAGAAGATCAAAACCAACTGCAAAACAATTTAGAAAATGTATCTGTATGGTGTGAAAATTGGCAATTGACCCCAAATAATGGAAAGCTTAATGTCGTGCACAATGTCGTGCACATGAGCGCTAAAAGGAATCACACTTCAGTTACATGATTAATCAATCAAATCTGAATGCCATAAATTCAACAAATACCTGGGAATTACAATTACGAACAACTTAAAATGGAAATAACACATAGAAAATGTTGTGGGGAAGGCAAATCAAAGTGTGGTGTGGACATCATTAAAACAAATGCATTTCTCGTTGCACTGGGATCTTCTCATGGAATTCCAATCTCCAACTTTCTCCTCCAAATGCAAAAATGTTTTGTTGACACTGACCTACATTGTGAGAAATGATCATCATAATAAAATGAAAACAGAGCCTGCACAGAAAGGTATAGGTATTCCTTTTTCTTCTTCTTTACCTGCTGTTTGAGAGTGGAATGAGAATTATTGTTAAGGTGGTTCGATGAACCCTCTGTCAGGCACTTAAGTGTGATCTGAAGAGTATCCATGTAGATGTAGATATAGATATAGATGAAGCAAATCTTAGCCACTAGTGACTGATGTGTAGGAGCAATGGCATGTGGAAAAAGTTAATTATTTCTTGCTCAATTTTACCTGTGTTACTCGCTGATAATATTACTTTTAGTACTACTAATGAATTCATAAAATCCTTAAGCCTCTATATCAGTTGAAATTTTACACCAAACTGTTTTCATTGGTTTCTATGCAGCAATTTTCGAGGAAACATAAAATATTACATGTTCACACAATGCAGTAGCTGATATTTTGAAATATTAGGGGGAAAAAAGAAACATTCCACATGGGAAAAATATATCCACCCACACATATACAGACACAAGCAGACATATTGGCCTTTAAATATGTCTGCTTGTGTGTGTGTGTGTGTGTGTGTGTGTGTGTGTGTGTGTGTGTGTGTGCGCGCGCGCGTATATACCTGTCCTTTTTTCCCCCTAAGGTAAGTCTTTCCGCTCCCGGGATTGGAATGACTCCTTACCCTCTCCCTTAAAACCCACATCCTTTCATCTTTCCCTCTCCTTCCCTCGTTCCTGACGAAGCAACCGTGGGTTGCGAAAGCTTGAAATTTTGTGTGTGTGTTTGTGTGTTTTTTAATTGTGCCTATCTACTAGCGCTTTCCCGTTTGGTAAGTCATTGAATCTTTGTTTTTAATAAACTACATTTTTAAATATACAAATTTTAATATATCAGAGGAATTTATTAAGATTATATCTTTCATATCCTAACTTCTGTTACTTTTTGTTGGCATTGTCTCCGCTGCTCTAAGTTCAAATTCTGTATGAACCTGAGCATTTCCAGGGTATGCTATTACCTCACCACCAACATATTGAATTTACAGATTCTAAATACTCTGGCATATAATCCATAGCTAAAAGCTGCAACTACATAAGATTTTTGGTGTTCTGCTTCACAGTCTTGTCAGTGTTGCACAGTCTCACTGTTTAGTTTCTTGAGAAAGGCATACTTTGTATTTACACTAACCAGCCAAGTTACAGGCTGGGAAATGAACTAGTCTTTAGTAGCAGTGCCTGGGAATATAATGAAATATTAACTTTTGAAACACCATGTTTTATACCTGGATTTATTGTTTGTTTGTATTCTCAAATTATGAGTATTGTATGGCATGGTACACATTTTTCAAATAAAAATTACATAAAGAGGAAAACAATACAACAGAGGCTTATCAAAGTAAGTACACAACACATTTAGAGCACATGATAACTTTGAATAGTAAATATTGCTTATATCTGTAAAATTGTCTGTAAACCTGAATGAATATGGAGTCCTTATGATGTGTCACTTTTGGTACTCTTGTTCATGCATACAATGGCATTAACAGTTATTTCATTTTAATGACAGAAACATGCATGACACAAAATCTTTGGTATTCACATAGAAATGTTCTCCAAGAACAGAAGGAAAATTTCGAGAAATTTTGAGAACAGGCAATGCATACTACGGAAGAGTAAGTGCCCAACTTTCACTTCTGCAAGCATTACTTAATTATGCTGAGTTTGCTGCAGCTTTTAGCTTTTGTTTTTATTCTTCCTCCACTGTTTATAGCGAGAAAAAAAATCATGTGTCACAAGTGAAGCAAAACAAAATTATCCATTAAAATAAAGTTACATACCTTTGTCATTCAGCCAACAAGCTACTTTATAGTAAGCTTCATCCAACAATGTTATAACAACAGCAAGAAATATTTTGGGCAAGTAGCTTAGACAAAACATATAGCCTCTGTCTGTTATGAAGTGGTCCCACCAATCCTGAAAATTTTGGCAATTACTTCAGACTACATCACAATGCAAACTATTTGATTCAGATGAGAAAAAACTTTATAAAAAGTAATTGGGACTTATTTCGCTATGTGTTTGCTTAAAGAACCTTACTATGCAACTATATTTCAGCATC
This sequence comes from Schistocerca nitens, assembly GCF_023898315.1. NCBI lineage: Eukaryota > Metazoa > Arthropoda > Insecta > Orthoptera > Acrididae > Schistocerca > Schistocerca nitens. Next base: position 496,837,028 of record NC_064619.1, on the reverse strand, counting down.
CAAAGTTAGTTTGCTTAAGCATTAGATTTCATATACTAATTTAACATAATGTGAATATTTTGAAAAAAATGTACTGCAGGCAAATAACCAGGGCTTTCCAGATGTTGCGTGAAAGTTAACTTTTTCTACTTTATAGATACGTGTGCACTAGTGGAGTAATAATAATTCCAATCTTTGGTTTGGTCATGAAATAGTCAAGGAAGATAAAGGCAGTATCCATTAGTAATATAAACAATTTCAGTATTTCTATAAATGTTTCTGGATATGCAAAAGTGTTGTCATGCTGTAACAGTAATCAACATTTTTGCAGCCATTACAACTGGCCCTCACCACACTTGTGTATTTGCTTCTGGCCTACAGTCTTGCTGGACTAATGCCACTTCCATTCTTACATGACACTGCAGCCTATCCCCACAATCAGGTGTCGTGAACATAACAGAAAACTGGTTTTGAATGGATGATTTGAGAAAGGAGGTGAGAAGGTGACATGTTTTACTGATTATGGCATTTACTTAAATTTCTACAATCTGGCATTGACAAGTGAGGGACAAGCCAGTGCTGTGACTTAGTACAGCTCCCACAGTATCTGGTGATAACTAAGACAACACAACATTGCGATATTTGCCTTTGGCCCATAGCACGGGAACTGCTGGCAGCTAAGACTATCAAGGCCTGTATCCATCATCAGTGTTGGCGCAACTTATTATATGTAGTCAAGTGTGCCATTACGCTCCCCGAAGGCTTGCACAATGAGGACGGATACCTTACTGTTCTTTTCAATTTCCACAACGCACTGGATGTCAACGTGCTGTTGCTTATGATAATAGTGGAATCTATGTAGACATCAACTGAATAGTCAGATCAGACTAGAACTTCAGATACAACAGTATGGACTAGAGTGAAAATTCTCTGAAAGCTTCCATAAAAATGTCTGCTGAAACTGGTGAGAGCAGTTATTCCATAACTACAACATCCATCTATTTGTAGAGCTTCTCTTTTCACTTAAAGTATGTACGAGGGTTGTTTTTTAAGTAAGGGCCGTTTTTATTTTTTTAAAAAAGATACAAATACTTTTGTAAAAAAACTTTTATTTTCTGATTCTATACTCTTTTACCTATTTTTCTACATAGTTGCCTTGTTTATTTAAGCACTTGTCATAGCGTACAACTAAGTTTTTAATTCCCTCTTCAAAGAATTCGGCCGCCTGCTCTGACGGCCAAGAGTTCACGGCCGCTTTCACTTCATCGTCGTCATTGAAGCGCTGCCCGCCAAGATGGTGTTTCAGGTATCGGAAAAGGTGAAAATCGCTAGGAGCAAGGTCGGGGCTGTATGGTGCATGGTCCAAAACTTCCCAGCCAAAAGAATCAATCAAATCCCGAGTATTTTGAAAGGTGTGAGGCCTAGCGTTATCGTGCAGGAGCAAAACTCCTTCTGTCAGCATGCCGCGCCTTTTGTTTTGAATTGCTCTGCGGAGCTTCTTTAGAGTTGCACAGTAGGCATCTGAGTTGATTGTCGTTCCTCGTGGCATAAAGTCCACTAGCAAAACACCGCGCCGGTACCAGAATACAGTTGCCATAATCTTGTGCTTTGACAACGTCTGTTTGGCTTTGACCTTGACGGGTGAGGTTGTGTGTCGCCATTCCATCGATTGTCGCTTGCTTTCGGGAGTGATATGGGATACCCATGTTTCATCTCCAGTGACAATTTGACTCAACATGTCATCCCCTTCCTCCTCGTAACGAATTAAAAAGTCCAATGAAGTGGCAAATCTCTTCCCTTTGTGGTCCTCTGTGAGGAGTCTGGGTACCCACCGAGAACACAGTTTCTTAAAGTTTAGGTTTTCAGACACAATTTTGTACAAAACCGATCTTGAAACTTGTGGAAATTCCAAAGAAAGAGTGGAAATTGTGAATCTTCTGTCCTCACGAATCTTTTGTTTTGACTACAGCCACCAAATCATCAGTGATCACAGAGGGCCGGCATGAGCATTCTTCGTCATGGACGTTTTGGCGGCCATTTTTAAACTCTCTAACCCATTGACGCACTTTACCTTCACTCACTGCATTCAAGCCATAAACTTCTGTTAACTGCGATGAATTTCTGCAGCTGCTAGGCTTCTCGCACTCAAAAAACGTATCACTGACCGTATCTCACACGTGGCGGGCGATTCAATAATCGTAAACATTATAAAGTAGCACAGCGATGCCTACACGTCAGCTACAGAGCTGCAACTTGCATCAGTGTGAACGGGAAGGATGCCGGCAAGTGGCGCGGTAGCTTGTTGCGGCGTCCGCGACAACTACGGGACTATACGCGTGAACGGCCCTTACTTAAAAAACAACCCTCGTAGTTTTAAGTCAATGATATCCAAGTTCACATTCATTTCTGTAAAATGCTGACTGTGTACTCTATTGACACATTTGTGAATAAGGACTTAAAAGTAGAAGTTTACCACAAGATCTATAGATGAGTTACACTTCTATTTTTCAAGCCCAACTATGTCCTTAATGAACTACTGTGCGGTAATGCTGCAGTTTCTGATCAAAAGTTTTCACAAATATGTAGGTTGGCAAATTGATACCACCGACATTGGTCAATTTTTTATTATTTAAAACAAACAATCAGCATTTCAATATTTGTGTTCACATACTCTGATAGTTTTGCAGAATGAGAATCTGTTCTAAAGGTATCAGCAAGGATTTCACAAACAAGATCTTCTGAAAATGAGTTTGCTGTGTTAAGCTATTAAATCCAGCACACCACAGACAATGGCACACACGTAGGTGCTCAATATCCAGAAGGCATTTCACACAGTAGACTAGAGGTCGTAAAACTATCGCCCACAGACTGCATGCAACCCGGATCAAGTGTTCACGTGGCCCGTGGTTCTCACATGTATTTTATAATATATATGTGTTGGAGCTAAGTGGCAAATCCAAAAACATCAACAACCATTAAGACATTCTTAAGACTGTAGTTTTCCTGCTCAGTAACTAACAAAAATGTTTACAGAGGTACCAATACTGCAAGTTGTGCTTACTTTTAATTGACATTCGTGAATTCAGGTATGAGCTAGGTAAAGTTGGCCACTTACCTCAGGGTGAGGGGTAAGTAGTGTGACCACTGCAGATGCAGGATTAGATGTTGTGAGAGTTAGTAATGTGTTCCATGGATAATTTTGCACGATCGATCGTAATGATGTGGACAGAGTCATTATACGTTCATGCCACAAATTAATTTGTGTATATGGTTATATTCTGAACATTACTTCTGTTTTAAGATATACAGCTGTGAGTTAGTAATTTCAACCACCAGCTTTTACACATTACAATAATAGAAATTCTTCTATGGAATAGGAGTCGTCAAGCAGACACTTTCTCAGTTTGTTATCAAATTTTACTTTTGCTGTCTGTCAGACATTTTTTATGACTGTGTAAATGATCAAAAAATTTTGTTGCTGCATTGTGCACCCCTTTTTTGCTAAAGACAACATAAACATGGAGTAATGAATGTCATTTTTCCTTCTGGTATTGTAATTACATACCTCATTGTTCCTCTTGAACTGTAGTGCATTATTCACAACAAACTTCATGAGGGAATACATATACTATGACGCAGTAGTCAGAATGCCCAACTCCGTAAACAGCTGTGTACAAGATGATCGTGGGTGAGCACCACATATTATTCTCACGGCACTTTTTGCACAATAAAGACTTTCTTTCTAATATGAGTTACCCCAGAACACTATTCCATGTGACATTATTGAATGTAAATAAGCAAAATGTGTCAGCTTACTGATTTGTCTTTCCCCAAGATTTTTAATGATTCTAAGCGCAAATGTGGCTCAACTAAGTTCTTTGAGGAGATTCAGAACGTATTTTTTTCCTATTTAAATTCTCATCAATATGAACCCCTAAGAATTTTGAAGTTTCCTCCTATTTATTATTTCCTCACCATGCATTACACTTATCATTGGTATAGTACCTCTAGATATGCAGAACCGAATATGTTGGGTCTTTTTAAAACCATGGCCGTTGTCACTGGGAGAAAACCAGTAAATGATACTTTTAAGAACTTTGTTTACCATTTCTTCTGTTACTGTATGTGTGCTTAGATTGATTACAACACTAGTATCCTCTGCAAAAAGAACTAATTCTGCTTGTTGAGTACAAGATGGAAGATTGTTTACATATCTGAAGAACAGTAGTGGACCTATGATTGAACCTTGGGGAATCCCATGTGTGATTTCTCCTCAGTTACAATTATGGGCCTGGACTCTATTTCTTGAATTCTTAAGTACAACATTCTTTTGGTTAGATATCCATTGGTTGGCTGTACCATCAATCCCATAAAATGTTAATTTATCTAGGAGAATAATGTTATTCACACAGTCAAATGCCTTCAAGAGGTCACAGAACATACTAATTGGTGTTATTTTGTTATTTAACACTTGTAAAATCTGGTTAGTGAACATGTAAATGGCATTCTCAGTAGAGCAACACTTATGAAACCCAAACTGTGGTTTGCTATGGATACATTTGCCGCTAAGGTGAGATATTATTCAAGAATACATCACCTTCTCAAAAATTATGGAGAATAATGTCAGCAGTGAAACAGGTAATTATTGACATCTCTCTTATCAGCTTTCTTAAAGAAGGGTTTAACAATGGCATATTTCACTCTCTCTAGGGGAAAATATCTTGAGTTAGTGATGCATTACATATTTCAGGTAAGACTGGGCTTATGACAAGGGAACAAACTTTTAGAACTCTATTGTAAACACCATCAAAACCAGATGAACGTCCATTTTTGAGAGAATTTTCTTAATTTTAAAGGAGAAGTTGGTGATAACCTCCATATGACTGAATTTTATGGAAGAAATGTTTTCAACAAACTGATGTGATTTTGCTCTTGAACCGTTTGTCGTATGTTTTCTACTATTTAGGAAATAATTATCAAATATATTTGCTAACTGTGACCCATCATTCACAGCCCTTCCATTCACTTCAATAGCGATGTTATCCTGCTCTGTGGCCAGTTGTCCTGTCTCTTGCTTTACAACATTTCATATTGTCTTACGTCTGCTTTCGGAAGTACTGATTTCTGAAATTATGTGCATGTTTCTTGATTTTTTAATAACCCCTTCTTAGTAATTTTGAGTATATTTTGTAGTGTGCAACTACTGCAGCATCCCTTCTTGTTCTTGCCAAAAGATACACACCCTTCTCCTTATCTTTTTCTTTTACAAGATACTTTAAATCCCTCTCATGATCATGGTTTTTCACCTGGCTGTTTTGTGTGTTCCCTGACTAGCTTATGCGGAAAGCTATTTTGAAATAATGATATGAATTTATCATTAAATAGATTAAATTTTATGTTAGCACTTGGTTCATTATAAACTAGGTCCCATGTCATCTCCCGTAAACTATTCTTAAAAACATGTGTCCTGGAGTCATTAATTATTCTGATTTCCACTGAGGAGTATCCATACTGTAAGGCACTATGTTATTTATCCTAACTAACTGTGCATCATGATCAAAGAGACCATTTGTTACTGGGTAAACAGTTATTATCTCACTTTGAGCTTCATCAACACTATTGTTGATATATCACTGGAAATAGTAACAGCCATACAATATCCCAGGAGTAACAATCTGATGTCTCAAAAGTCAAATGAATGCATAAAAGTAGTAGCAGAAAAAGCTGTTTCCAGGTTAGGATTCAGTGGAAGAATCCTAAGGAAACTTAATTCATAAACAAAGAAAGTGATTTACAAAACACTCATTCAAATTATTCTTGAGAATTGCTATGCAGACTGGCACTTTCGCCACATAGGATTAATAGAAAAGATCACAAAAACTCAAAGAAGAGTGGCATGTTTTATTAGGGTTTGTTTAGCAAGAGCCAGAGGATTATGGAGATTTAACAAACTCAAGTAGCAGACTCAACAAGAGAGGTGCTGTGCATAATAGAGAAATATATTGTTAAAATTTCCTGAAAGTATATTCCAAGAGATTTAGTCTATATATTACTTCTCTGACCTACATCTTGTGGAATGACCTCAATAAGAAAATCAGATAAATTACAACTGATATGGAAGCTTACCAACAGTAGGTCTGCCTGTGGATGAAACAGTAAAGTGAGGAAATGAGAGTGATGTCTGAAGTACCCTCTGCCACACACAATAAAGCAGCTTGCAGAGCATAGTAGGACTATAAACAATTTTTTCTGTTTAATGTGGGAAAAGTGATTTTTTGGTTTGTAACATTCATTTGCTGCACTTGGTACAGTAAAGCTTTATGTTGGGTGATGGTCATGAATTTCTCTGGAAAAATATATATTAGATCTCTATATCATGAGTGTTAACATAAGAAGTATTTTAGTTTTATCTGAATTTCTATAAATGATATGACTGTTTGAAAAATGTATATTTTGTAAAAATCTTAAAACAGTAGAAGAGAACAAAAAAATATAACTAATGAACAAAACACCTTCGGTGTGTTACAGTTCCCTCTTAGTGTGCTGAAATTTAGTTGACATCTGCACACTTATGGGCTACCTTACAAATTTAAGGCGAAAATGTAAAATTTAAGTTAATTTTTCCAACTTAAAATTTTTTTCCTAGTTTAGAAAATCACAGAAAACTATCTTTTCTGTCATATTACCACTATCTTTTCCGTCACATTACCAGACACCACTGATGTAATTATAAACAGTATCTTCTCTGCTCCATCTATCTGTATTATGCAAATATTTATTAATAGAAATGTACAAAATTGCATTTTTAGGAGTTTTTACGAATTGTAAAAAACCCAAATCTGAAAACTTTCAAGAATTACACAAAAATTGTGTGGTTAACATATTAGTAATAAGTGCAAACACAATGGGCAATATTTTTCTGCATATATCACTGAATTTCTGGCATAAAATATGCATTTTGTCAACACTGTTTCCAGCACTCTTCTGTTTATAATAAACGAGTAAGAATTTGTGCATAATCCATTCTGCATCGAGTTTTGTGTTTGCTTTGAACTTTTTGTTAGGTACAAGATCAGTGAGGAAATATAGTAGTGAAAGAATAAGGTGTGTGGACTACATGAAAGAGACACAAGAAGGTGGTGTTTAAGAAAAGTGAAAAACGCTTCACAGTTGTTGTAAATATGCCAGATGCATTGCCGAAATATCCTGGTCCTCAAGTAATGGTATTAGCATCACATCCATTGTGCAGGAATTAATACACTCATTACAAGAAGAAATTAAGTGACAACCCACCTGAACGACCACCATCACCCGAATGTGAAACTGAAGAAGATAGTGCAAATGTTTATATTCCTGGGTGTGAAGTTGTTGATGCACTGAATATTAGCATTTCTGCTGTAGCCCCTACTATATCCTCCCTTAAATGTCCATGAAATGTATGAAGCACAAGAAGAAAATAGTACATAAAAAGAAAAGTGGAAGAAATTGAAACAAGTTTTACACAAGCAACATCTTCAAAACTTTGTGGATGCACTTGGTGCAGAACAAAGACAGTGACTTGTGCGTGAAATGTGATGTATAGTTTCAAAACTTAAATACTGCTATCTCAGCAGCCACTTATACTGAGAAGGTACAGTTATTGACATTGATACCAGGTAGCTACTCTAAGCAGCAGATACAGAAACAAATACCAACTTCCTCATATTATTTGATTACAAAAGCACGTAAAATAAAGAATGGGAAAGGTATTGGGGCACGCCCATATAGTTACTGTGGGCATCTGTTGCAAGATGATGGGCTTACTGTTGCTCTGGAATATTACCTAAGTGATGACAAAAGATTGCAGCGGACAAAGTCCTTATCAGGATGATGATATCTCTGTAAGTAAAAATGTTAAAAAGGTGAAAAATATATATATCACGAGATCAATGAGAGAAGCATATCTCTTAATGAAAAAAACAGAACCTGAATTTCAAAACGGGTCTCACAAAATTCTACTCCTTGCGACCAAAATGGGTAAAATGCCAGCAAGTGAAGGAAGTATGGACATGTATTTATTGCACTAAATTTCAAACTTGTTTGTTTCACCATAAGCAGTGCTACAGGAAAGAAGTACACAGAGATGGACCTGATGCTTTTGTGTATATGTCAAGAGCCACAAGATAAATGTTGATTGCAGGAGTGTGCAACGTGTCCTGGTGCTGAAATGATGACTGTTGAAGCATTACACCTTCAGGATACTGACAATGACGTAACCTATGTATTGGGGAGGGAGGAGAGTTGGTGAAGAAGACAGTAGAGCCAGAGAAGTTTGTAATAGAGGTTAGGTATTGGGTCACGAAAGGAATTGCTCAGCATCATATCTGGATAATTCAAAGTTACCACTGGTACACATAACAGGTATCAATATTCACACATGTTGCTCGCTTCCTTGGAACATCACACTGTTTTGCCATTGACATGCATGCTTTGCCGTCAGCATCACAACAGATGACATAGCATCTAGAGGCCATGCATTTACTAAACATGTGTATGTGACTGATGGTGCAATATCTTATTTTAAAAACCGTTTCTGCTTTATGAGCTTTGTCAACACTGTAGTACAGGAATTAAGACAAAAATGGATATTTTCAACTACAGGTCACGGAAAAAGTGCATGTGAAGGGGTAAGAGATCTCTGTAAATGTCTTGCAACAAGATTTACTCTCCAGTATGCAGCTGTTGACGCTATAAGAGGTGTTGCTGGATTTGTACACACCACATCAACATTAGTAACAAACATGAAACTCTTAATTCTAAATGAAAGTACATTAAGGGAATTCCATTTAAGAAAGAGGAGTGGTCTGCTATGAAGTCTGTGGTAGGAAATCAGTCAAGTCACTACTGGGTTGCATACCAGAGTGGCACGTACATTACGAGAACTGTTCTCCATGAAATGCGGCCTGTTACTGTGTGTGAAAAGCAGAGACGACAGTATACATTAGAAGACTTTGTAGTGAGTCACTTCATTTCTTTTGTGTATGACAATCAGTGGTGGGTGGGACACATAATGTCTCTCACGAGCTGCATGATAAAACCGTCCCCTTTATACCTCATGGTCCTGCTAATGCTTTCAAAAGGCCATCATCAAAGATCAGTGTGCAGTTCCCATTTCCCAAGTACTGCTCTTGTTGGATCAAACTTATCCATGTGCAAATTCAACTCGGCTATACAAGTTCAATGAGAAGCAGATGGGGGAGGGAAGAGGGGGCAGGGGGGGGGGGAACACTTTTCAACCGTGCAGTGTTGTTATATTGAAGGCAATTTTAATTCATGGAAAGTCATGAAGAAGTAGAATCATGACAGAAGACAATAATAGTCTGAGAATAATATCATAAAAAGAAAAATGGGTATAAATATTCTATGTCTCATTTTTGTAATAAAATGTTTTAGAACAAAACTATGAATTTTTTCCCACTCACTTATAATGTTGTAAAGGAATTATTTTGATTCAGAAATGCCAGTTTGGCATGACATTTACTTAAAATCAGTGATCAATTTCAGTGTCCCTGATTTTTTTACCTTGAGAGTAGAGCTAGGTATATCTAAAAAATTCCTCACATTTTGTACAGACAAGTATAGCCCACTCTGACTGTACATTCCCTGAGTACAATGACAAACTAATGTGACATGAAATTTTAGAACATTTAGGATGGGTGTTTTGGAGAAAATAATTTCTAAATAACCAAAAAATTTCACATTCTTTCATCTTCATGTACAAATATTTTGAGAGTTTAAGAATTTCATGCATTACGGTCATACCTGACAGTTAGCATTCCTTCCACTTTATCATTTCTCAAGACAGTTAACGTCCTGTGATTTCATATTTTTGAAACATAATTTTGAAATTTGCAAAAAGTTTCAAATTTTCATAGTTAAAAAATGAAAAAAGCTCAGAAAAGTGTACGTGTTAATCATGTCTCATGGTAATGGGAATAAAGTATTTATTGAAAATAAATTCACATCTCTATCAGTATTGGTTTCTTTATTATTCACTTATGTGTCCAGCAGGACCACGTGATGTACATTATATCAATGTAGCTTTTGATGATTGGCTTTCCTTTCTGTCCAAATTTGTTTCATCCTTTCAGAATGAAGTCTCTTTCTTTCATCAGACCACAGTGTACCAGTCCATTTTCTAATTTCCCTCTGACAAACTTACCAATCAAATATCTTTTGTCTGAATGTTTTTCTATCTGCAACGTCTGCCTCAGTTACACCACCTACTTTAAGATCCTCCTTAATCACAGGATCCATTTTATTGGATCAGTTTTGGCCTTACTTTTGTTTCCGTAGAATTCTAGTATTTGTTTTGTCAACCTAGTGGGTGCCATTCTTTTAATTTGCCCATAAAATTTATGTCTTCATTTTCTCATGTCACCATGTATGTCAGTGTACTTATCTATTTTATTATTCCTTCTAAGCCTATAAGTTTCTCCATCAGTAATTTTGGGGCCTAATATTTTCCTAATAATCTTTCTTTCTTTCTTTTGAATTTCTTCAATATTTCTCTTTCTACTTAAAGTTTTTGCTCCATAAAGACACTCAGGTACGATTACAATGCTGTGACGCCTAAGTTTACCGAATATAGAAAGTGATTTTTTATTACAAATATTTTGTGTTAAACTGAATACAGTTGCCATTTTTTGACAGTGAACTTAGTTTGCAGCTTTTTCCAGACCATTTTCTTGTACGAGTTCCCCCAAGTATTTAAACTGAGAAAACCTTTTTATTTTTCCATATTTCATGTTCAAAAACTTTGGTGCTTGTTTGTTGCACATCATATATTCCATTTTTTCAAATGACATTTGTAGTCCTACTTTTTCCACAATTTCTTTACGAATATCAATGTGTTTTTGAGCAGTGGTAATATCCTTAGTTAAAATTGCCAGATCATCTCCAAAGGTGAAGCAATCAACTCTAATATTACTTCTAACTGCCTTGATTGATTGATCTATATTTTGACTCAACTTTCGCTCTCACCATTTTGCAGTCACCTTTTCCAAAACACAGTTAAACAGTAATGTGGAGAGTCCATCTCCCTGTCTAACACCCATCTTTATATCAAATGGTTCAGAAATTTCTCCCATAAATTTAACTTTAGAGCTAGTGTTGGTTAACATATCAGCGCACACCCCGCTAGAGTGAAAATCTCATTCTGGAAATATTTCCTTAATCAGTGTTAAGAGTTTTACAGCCCTTGTTCCTTTAAAATTTGGAAAAGATTCATAATCAACTGAGTCATAGCCCTTTTTAAAATGCAGAAATGTATATACAACATTGTTACTAGAAATCCTTTGGTGCCTAAGAATTGGTTTTAAATTAAGAATTTGTTTCAGACAGGATCTGTTTGGTCTAAAACCTGCTTGGTAGTCACCAATTTTAGGTTCTAAATTGTTCTTGGGCTAGATCAAGTAAATACTGCGAGAGAATGTTGTATGTGACAGGGTCAAGAGAGATTCCTTGATAATTATGAACATCAGTTTTATCCTTTTTTTTTTTTTTTTATTTACGCGATGCATTTTCTTGGTTTGTCAGATATGTGCTATTAGTTAAGTGACCTCTTTTATAGTGCTATGGCCAACTGCAATTGCCAACTGCAATTATACCATTTTCTCCAGATGCTTTATTGTTTTTAAGTCTCTTAATTTGTTTAGTTATTTCAATTTTGTCAGGTTCTTTAGAATTAGGGTTGATATTATTAGTTTGCTGTGGTTGGAATTTATTTGCTGGTTCTGGATAGTTTAATAATTTTTCAAAATAATTAGCAAGTACCTTACAGTTCTCCAGGTTGTTAAAGAGTCGAACTACCATTTTCATTTTTGAAGCAAAGACTTTGAGGTTGATAACCAGTTAGTTTTATTTTGAATGTTTATAAAAAGTTTCTTGTATTGTTCTTTTGGAAGTCTTTATCAATTTCTAAAAGTTGGGCATTTTAGTAGTTTCTTTTCCCTGTCAGATTAATTTAGACTTTAATTTTCTTAGAGTTTTGTTACAATTCCAATTTTTGAAAGCCCAATGCCCAGACTTAGCTGCTGTTTCACAACCTGCATTCCATGGGTGTTTTTGTTTCTTTCCAAGTGGAATTGAATTCTGTGTTGTATTAATGAACTTTTCTTTTAGGCTTTGCCAATTTTTGGATTGTTTTTTTCTCAAGTTCACTTGTTAGAATTGGGGTTATTTTAGCAGTGTCAAATTTTGGGATAACATTTTTTGCTTTGGAGAGTTTTTGAGGTTAAGTTTTACTTTTATTTGCGTGAAATAATGGTCAGAATCAATATTAACCCCAAAATGGGTTGACATGATTATCTTAAAATTTTTGCATGTTTCAACAAGTCTTTGGCCATTTTGATTTGTACATTTATGTGCAGGAAATTCACCAACTATTTTCTTGTATTTTTTCTCTTTACCTAATAGAGCATAAATCATCCATTAAAAACTTAACATGGTTTGAGGGAATTTCTGAGATGATGCTTTCTAACATTTCCCAAGCTTCATTAATTTCTTCAGGATTTTTACATGTATCCTCATTGAGTGGCATATGGACCTTAATTAATATGTATGCTTTATTTGCACATTTAAGCAAAATTGTCATTAGTCTATTGTTGACGGGTTTTACCTCCATTATTGAATTTAAAATATTTTTGGAGACTGCAAATGCAACTCCCAAATATGGTGTATTATTAAGTATTCTTTCATCAGTTTTACTCTTAAAAAGAGGATAATTGCCAAAATCTATGGTATTATTGTTTGCCATTTGTGTTTCTTGAAGTACCAAAATTTGAATCTTCTCTTCTTTTAATGTATCTCTGAATTTATTAAGTATACTTGGTTGCAAAAGTGTTTGGATGTTAAATATTGCAAAAAATGTATTTGTTTTGTTTTTATGTTGACCAGAGGACCCAAAATTCCTCTTTTGAATCACACTGCATTTTAAGCAAGCTGCCCCGGAATCTGGAAGATCAGTTGCTCCAGTAACACAGGTGGTGGATAGACCACTTGGGTTAATACTGTGATTATCAAAATGCTCCATGATGATTGTACCTGGAATCAGGTGTGGTTGAGTGTACTCACTGAGTGAACTCAGAGTGTTAAGACTGGAAGGGTTAGTTCCAGAATAAACTTTTCAGCTGCACCACTTGTGAACATATGGTGACCACTTTGCCGCTTGTTAAAACACAGATGCAAAGCGGATTTGATTTTGTTTTGCCTTTCCAGGACAGCTTATTCTGCACACGCAGCTGTCCATCATATCTGATGGAATGTTCACTATCCGCCACCTGTGACCCGTCCAATACCCTAGGCAAGATCAGCTTCTTAGACTTTTAGTTACAAAGTCTTGAAGCATTTTTGGTTGCTTTTCTACAATTTTTCAATTTACACTTTTGTTACAGCATTTGGGAGGTTCATGTGGAACTTCAACATATATTTTTTTCAGCAAACTTTGAAACAGTGATGTGACACATTCACTCTTGACCTTTATGATTTGGATGAAATCACCCTGTTTGTGCTGCCTTCTTTACTAATTCCACCCAAATGCTTCATATTACACAACAAACAGCACAGTTTAGATTTATTACAACAAGGAAAAAGTTATTTCTCCGTCAATATATTTACAAAACTATTCACATTATTGAAATGCTGATTATTTTGTGAACATTACAATGTAGGTAAGAATAATAAAATCAAGAGTTCAACTTTAACCAGAGTCTCTTCGTGTCAGGTGTGTGACACGGTTAACACTCACCCTCCTATTCAACATGCCAACTGATATAAGTTAAACTTATTGGCATTTGAATTTACAAGATAGAAAAGTTTTGGCGAGGTTTCCTACACTATAGAGTATTGAGTTTACAGCCATGACACGTCTATCTTGGCTTTAAATTCAATAGTCCATGGTGTAGGAAATCAATAACAAATATCTTTGCAAAATTTCTCCAATTCCCTGACCCTCAATTGCAAATGTTCCCTTGTTAGCCACCATCGCTCACTGTGAGTATTTACAATACTGGATTGGTCCTCATTCAACAATACCAGCCAATAGAAATTTAAATGAAAGGTACCACAATAAAGGATGGTAAGGTGGCTAAATATCCAGATAAATTGTACTGAAACTGATAATGGCTACAGAACCCTATGCACAAATATATTCCAGTTTTCATCTGGAGCAAAGTATGAAATCATGTAAATGTGATAATATAGATATAAAAGAAATAGAATTCAAATCTTACATGTCCTTCTCCACAAAGGTATAAAGTGTGTACAGTTGTGTAGCATAATCAGATGTGTTATAAGAACTACCACACATTAAACTTTGGATTTCATAAACAGTTGCTTAGGATACATTTTACTGAAAATGGTAATGTTTCTTTTTAATGGTAAGTAATTTGGACACAGTGAAAGAAAAATTGTTTTATACACAGTTCGTATGTGAAAATGTCTACACATTCACACATTACAGCTTACACCTCGGTGACAAAAGTCATGGTATACCTCCTAATATCGTGTCGGACCTCCTTTTGCCCGACTTAGTGCATCAACTCGACACGGCATGGACTGAACACACTGTTGGAAGGCCCTGTAGAAATACCACTCTTTTATACCATGTTTATATGATACTACTGCTGTCTGTGTGTGCGTGCATATCACATGACTTTATTGCCTCAGTATACTTATCATTATGTGAAAGGCCTTAAAAAAGTCCCAACTTATAACAACTTGATGTTAGAAGATTTTAGATAGTGTCCACTTCAAAGCAATCCCTTCCTCTAATGACACTTGTTTTAGTGTTCTCATATGGATAAATGTTCCCATGAATGCATTCTTTGGAATAACACAAAATTCTCTCATATAACTTTCTTGGCTCTTGCCCATGATTGGAAACATTGATCCTTCAATGTCGTTTTGAGAAAAAGGCTGCAAAGAGCCATTCTTAGAGAATAGGATGTATGGAACACAACAGTTGTACAATATTATGCTAGATAACTTATCTGAAGCAAAGCACAAAACAATGTGTTGTGATGCAATGGTCAAGATAAAATTTTTCTGCAGTTTTGATCCTCCACACAACTTCACAGAAAAGGTGAAATTCGCATTTCACTTCTCTGTTTCTCACATGGCACACACACGACACCCAACAGCTTTCCAACAGAACAACACAATAATCAACATCACTCTCACCCACACCCCTCCCCATGTACTATTTGTCATACTGTTTCTTGGAAATGCTGCAATGGTTGGTTGAAGAACTATTTCTGTGGAGATAGGAAGAAAAGGAATTACAGAAAATAAGAGAGCAAGGGCTATGGAGGAATCTTTTAATGTGCAACATGAAGACAATATCAGTGTGTAAAAGGTTGTTGGGAGAAAGGATTTGTTTATGATGACTTTGTTGAGAATTGGAACCTGACTGGCAGTAAATATTGCTGAATGTAAATGATGCCTTGCGTGTCATTTTAAATTAGCGTATCATTAAAAATAATGCAGCCCTGTATTCAAAGGTTGATTTACAAACCTCAGTACTTTTATTATGGCCCCACTGAATGTGATATGCTTTTGACTTCATCCACTGTGTGATCTAATTTACCTAGCCAGTTATAAGAGAACTTGCAGCCTACTGTTGAATCAAATAAAAGCAAAAATACAGAGACTAGCTGGGATCTGAGCTGATGGGCTGATATTTCCAGAATAAAGCTTCACTCTGCAGCAGAGTGTGCACTCTTTTGAAACTCTCTTTTAGATTAACACTGTGTGCTGGATCAGGACTCAACCCTAGAATTTTGCCTTTGGTTGGTAATGCTCTTACTATGCCATGTTACATAGACTGTCATGTTACAAAGTTGACACCAAAGTAGAGAGCAGCACAGACTTATCCACTGTCAGACTCTGTGGTGAACAAAATCTGAAATAAATCAATATTAATGAAAGGGTAAGAATGGAGAAGCATTCAATGAATTTGCAGTAAAATTCTGCTGCCAATCTGATGAAAAATTAAGAAGTTATGGTCTTGGGAAAATAAAGAAGACCCACCAAATTCATCTATCCAGTTACTCAGTGATCATGGTGGAAACAAAATGGAGGATGGCAGAAAATGCCGAAATGCTAGATTTGGTTCTTCTGAAATTGTTTATATTGTGAAAGATTATAACAAAGTTACTTCTTTCAATCAGTGCATGAAAGCAGAAATTGCAGATATTGAGATAAGTGATCAAAGAATAGAAAGTCAATTCGAACTTGTTAACAGAGGAAGGCAACTAGACTGCAGGGATACCTATATGATTCTATACCGACTGAGCAAATGAACTTGATCCTCTTCTAACAGCAGTGCATCAAGGTTTCCAAGGAACGGGGAAAAAGTGCGAGTCATTCCTGCCTTCAAAGCTAGTCTTTGGACAGGTGTGCATAAAATATATGACTATATAATTCATACCAAACTGTTCTTGAATCACCAAAAACAATTTTGTCTATTTCTTATTACTTTTTTATAGAGCAAAAGCCTTCTCTACAGGAATCAACATGATGTCTGTGAACCAAGATATTGTGAAACTCAATTTTCTCTTTTTTCTGTCCGTCCGTTAAATATAGAAGACAAATGCTAAGGTTGATGTCTCGTTCCTTAACTGCCAAAAGGTTCTGAGTACAGTTGTGAGCCACTGCTTATAGTTGTGTGCACGTAAGAAGGTGGGTGGTGGTGTGATACACAGTGGCAAAGAGCAGTGTGCCACATGACAATGCAACCAATAGTGTCATACTGCCCTGTATACTTATAGCATGTACTTCAGCATGCGCAATGAATTTTAGCATTGATTTTAATGTTAGTGTGGATATGATAAGGTTACATTGTCACTATAGTATCCATTACACAGGGTGTTACAAAAAGGTACGGCCAAACTTTCAGGAAACATTCCTCACACACAAAGAAAGAAAATATGTTATGTGGACATGTGTCTGGAAATGCTTACTTTCCATGTTAGAGCTCATTTTATTACTTCTCTTCAAATCACATTAATCATGGAATGGAAACACACAGCAACAGAACGTACCAGCGTGACTTCAAACACTTTGTTACAGGAAATGTACAAAATGTCCTCCGTTAGCGAGGATACATGCATCCACCCTCCGTCGCATGGAATCCCTGATGCGCTGATGCAGCCCTGGAGAATGGCGTATTGTATCACAGCCGTCCACAATACGAGCACGAACAGTCTCTACATTTGGTACCGGGGTTGCGTAGACAAGAGCTTTCAAATGCCCCCATTAATGAAAGTCAAGAGGGCTCAGGTCAGGAGAGCGTGGAGGCCATGGAATTGGTTCGCCTCTACCAATCCATCGGTCACCGAATCTGTTGTTGAGAAGCGTACGAACACTTCGACTGAAATGTGCAGGAGCTCCATTGTGCATGAACCACATGTTGTGTCGTACTTGTAAAGGCACATGTTCTAGCAGCACAGGTAGGGTATCCCGTATGAAATCATAACAACATGCTCCATTGAGCTTAGGTGGAATAACATGGGGCCCAATCAAGACATCACCAACAATGCCTGCCCAAACGTTCACAGAAAATCTGTGTTGATGACATGATTGCACAATTGCGTGCGGATTCTCGTCAGCCCACACATGTTGATTGTGAAAATTTACAATTTGATCACGTTGGAATGAAGCCTCATCCGTAAAGAGAACATTTGCACTGAAATGAGGATTGACACATTGTTGGATGAACCATTCGCAGAAGTGTACCCGTGGAGGTCAATCAGCTGCTGATACTGCCTGCACACGCTGTGCATGGTACGGAAACAACTGGTTCTCCCGTAGCACTCTCCATACAGTGACGTGGTCAATGTTACCTTGTACAGCAGCAACTTCTCTGACGCTGACATTAGCGTTATCGTCAACTGCATGAAGAATTGCCTCGTCCATTGCAGGTGTCCTCGTCGTTCTAGGTCAACCCCAGTCGCGAGTCATAGGCTGGAATGTTCCGTGCTCCCTAAGACGCCGATCAATTGCTTCAAATGTCTTCCTGTCGGTTCACGTTCGTTCTGGAAATCTGTCTCGATACAAACGTACCGCGCCACGGCTATTGCCCTGTGCTAATCCATACATCAAATGGGCATCTGCCAGCTCCGCATTTGTAAACATTGCACTGACTGCAAAACCACGTTTGTGATGAACACTAACCTGTTGATGCTACGTACTGATGGGCTTGATGCTAGTACTGTAGAGCAATGAGTCACATGTCAACACAAGCACTGAAGTCAACATTACCTTCCTTCAATTGGGCCAACTGGCAGTGAATCGAGGAAGTACAGTACATACTGACGAAACTAAAATGAGCTCTAACATGGAAATTAAGCGTTTCTGGACACATGTCCACATAACATCTTTCCTTTATTTGTATGTGAGGAATGTTTCCTGAAAGTTTGGCCGTACCTTTTTGTAACACCCTGTAGATGGCATAAAGCAAACAATGAAAGTATTATGTTAAGAAGCAACATAGATAGTTTTCTGGGCTTATAAATTCTACTGTGAAGTATCAGATGTGGAAACAGTGGTTCGGTGTAGTGCTTATCCCATTGTTTCCAGTTACCAGGGTAGGCAATGGTTGTAGCCTGAGGCATAGGACAGAGAAAGACAGCACACTGGTGATGCTGCAAAGCATTCTCCATCTCTCTCTCACACAGTCTCCTCCTAACGTGTACACCACTAAAGTGATTGCATGTAATATATTACACATAAGTAAACAGAAAGAGCCATTATTGTTTGGCTACACAACAGGGAGTACCTGTAAAGTATCTACAAGTATGCATCCAGAGTATCTAAAGGGGAACAACCACACAAAATTACTTGTAGGAAAAGACAGATGCCAAAATAGATTGATTGGAAGGCTCATAAAGAAAAATAATTTGTCCACGTAAGATGGACAAAATAGACTGATTGGAAGGATCAGAAAGAAAAATAATTTGCCCATGTAAGATGGATTTTACAAAACCTTCATCTGATTGGTTTTCAAGTACAGAATGATCTTTGGAGAACCTGGTCATCTTGATATCTAAATAAACCATGGAATTCCCAATCTTAGTCATATTTTTATTTATTTAAACCGAAAACAGAATGTAGCTTTATAGCCTTCGTCAGATCTATAAGAAGAAAATAAAAAAAAAATTCAGAATTTGTGAAACATCTGTTATATACTCTAAAAATACATTCATGTTCACTTTCATGTTTCACAAAACCACACACACAAAGAGAGAGAGAGAGAGAGAGAGAGAGAGAGAGAGAGAGGGGAGGGGGCGTTTCACAAAACTTCCATCCATACACATCACACAAAATGCCCATGGGTCTCATACAAAGGCTTACTGATAGTTATGAGCGGAACACAAAAGGAGGGCTATGATATCAATACCTGAATTACCCTCCGCCACACTCAGTATGAATGTAAACATAGATGTAGAAATACTGCACAACATTATTCAGAACAGGATGTTCTTTGTGAATTACACGCATAACAGGAACCTATGTTTAAGTATGCCGGAAATGTAATAAAAATGTGAGCTGGTTCTCTGCCTCTTCAGCACATAATCCTAACGTCAATAGTTTCACCATAATAGAATGGCATAGTGGCCAACTAGTGGTGAAAAACTGCCATATGCAAAGATAGAAAGCTGGTGAAGAATGCAGTATTTATAGTTCAGTTAAGCACTTGTCAGTTTCAGGGAAATAACTTGACAATTTAAAGATAATTTCCAGGTCTAACTTGGTTCTACAGTTAACAATCAACAACTCTGATAAGGAAGTGTAAGGTCCTGAGTGGAGTATATGCAACTGAAAGAGTAACCCCATTATCTGTAAATAACTGTTTTGTTGCTGTTTTATTCTGGCTGATACGCATGGGTACACAGCACGAAAATATTGGAGAAAAGCAGGGGAACTAAACAGATACTTCAATACATCAACAGTAAGAACTACTGAATCAATGAAACTGAAAATATCTACAAGAAGTTACAACAGGAAGTGTTACTTCACATTGCTTGACTGTGTTATAAAAATATGATTTGACTGATTTATGAATATTTAATGATACTCATATAGAAAGATATGCAGTTAAGACCTTGTGAAACTATAATATGATAAATGAAAGTCATCTCTACTACTTCGATGCCGTGGATGAAAGATTTTTCCAGGCATTATTGGGTGTTGCAAATACTATACCATATTACCTCAAGTTGCTGCTTGAAGGTAGAAATTATTATACTTCCATCTACCCAACTTAGAGATATGAAGAATATGGCAAAGAACTTAGCACCATGTTCTTATCTGCACTGAATCTGACAAGGCAAATTACATATATTTTATTCTTTAGTATTGTTTACGAGAACCAGACTTATGTTAATTCAAACTGTGTGATGGTTTACAGTTAATACAAAGACAGGGAACTATGAGTGTTACATTTCTTTTCAAGCACCTATTTCACTTTGCTAGAATCATATCTTAAAGGTAATAACTTCCAGTTGGATTTGGACTAATGAAAACAATAATGGTGTTGTATATTAATTTACGAAAAGAGTCACAACATTTTGATGGGTCGCATTGTTTCAATCTTTGCTTGATTTTGATTCACTCAAAGCTACATGATTAAAGTAACTGATGCCTAAAGACCAGTGCTAACTTCAGCTTTGTTTACAAGTTTCTTAATGTAATACTTGAGTAGGAAGCCATGTAGAGTCTGTTGGTTCATTCTGGTGTAGCAAACATTAATCATATTTATGAAACAACAAATTCAGTAACTGTTCTAAGTCACTGTGCTTTGGTGGAAGACATCCTCTATCAAATGGTACATGAAGGTACAATGTGAAATGCATAACTTTGTCTCACAACACCACCCCACTTTGTCCATTACATGTTTCGGGTGAAGAAAGAGAGCCTAGCAAATTTCAAAGTGGCACTAACATGGTTAACAATACTAAGAGTGTACAGGCTATGAAAACGTAGTGTTCTAGGTGTTTGTACTGTTGGCTTAGTTGTGAGTTATGAAAGATAGCCATGGTGATGGCAAGGACACACTGCTTTTCAGGTGTAACCAAAACTGATTTTAAGATATTTTACGAATATGAAAGAGGGTGATACACTCATTACAAAGTGAATGTTTCATGAGGAAGATTTTCAGAACCAAAATTAAGACCTTCAACAGTTTTCAGGAGGAAGAATAAAGCACTTGCAGGAGGAGAGAGGAACTAGCAGAGTGAAAGAATGAAAAAATATTGGAAACAAAGAAAAAAGAAACACCACTGGAAAAAAGAAATCAAAAGTAATAGTTGTACATTGTCCAACAATGGAAAATCCAGGATGGAATGTAACAATAATATGAAAAGGACAGTTGCTACTCACTGTACAACGGAGATGCTGAGTTGCAGATAGGCAAAACAAAAACACACACACGTGCGCAGTCTTTGGGTGCTGAGGCCACACTTTGAGCAGCTGCGCATGATAGGAGATTCTACCGGGTACTGGGGGTAAGGAGGAGGCTGGGGCGGGGAGGGGGAGGATAGCAGGGTGGGTTGGGGAACGGTAAGTGCTGCCTATGGGAGCGTTGGTGGAATGGAGGACTGTATATTGCTGGAATGCGAACAGGGTAGGACAAAGACTAATTGAGGCCAGGAGGATTATGGGAACATAGGGAATATTGCAGGGATTGCAGGAAGAGTTTCCACCTACACAGTTCAGAATAGCTGGTGTTGGTCAGATGCATCCAGATGGCGCAGGCTGTGAACCAGTCATTGAAAGAAGAATGTTGTGTTGGGCGGCATGCTCAGCAAGGGGTGGTCCAAGCGTCTCTTGGCCATTCATGCGGACACACAGCTTGAAAGTTGTCATGAAAATGTAGAATGCAGCACAGAGGTTGCAGCTTAGCTTGTAGATTACATGACTAGTTTCACAGGTAGCCCTGCCTTTGATGGGATAGCTGATGCTAGTGACCAGACTGGAGTCAGTGGTGGTGGGAGGATGTATGGGACAGGTCTTGCTTATAGGTCTATTCAGGGATATGAGTCATGAGGCAAGGGGTTCGGTGGGCAGTGGAATACCATTGTGGAAGGGGTGGGAAGGATAGTCGGTAGGACATTCCTCATTTTAGGGGTCGGCGAGAGGTAGTTGAAACCTTGGCTGAGAATGTTATTTAGTTGCTCCAGGCCTGAGTGGTACTGAGTCATGAGGGGAATGCTCCTCTGTGACTGGACGGTGGGACTTTGAGAGACCTGATTTTGTACAAGGTTGGGAGGGTAATTACAATCTGTAAAGGCCTCAGTGAGCCCTTTGCTGTAGTTTGATATTGACAACTCATCACTACAGATGTTACAGCCACAAGTAGCTAGGCTATATGATGGATGGGGCTTCTTGATATGGAAAGGCAGGGTGTATACATGGACAAGGAAAAAAAATTCCCAGATTTCTCCCGGATTTTCCGGTTAAAAATACACTATCTCCCGGGTGAAAACATAATTTTTCCCTGTTAACTGACAGGATATTTTCTCTTGGAACTGTACAACTTATCAGTCCTTTGAATGGTCATGGTTTTATACATGGGCGTAGAATTTCCCGGGGCTTTAGAAAACTAAACACAGGGGAAAAAAACACGTTTTGGAAAGACCTGTCATGTGCAGCAACAGGTACGCTGAACATTTTTGTATTTACGAAAGTATAAATTCGAATTCCACCAAACACCGCAATTTACTTTCCGAAGCATTGAAATCGAGACAGTGATGCGCTTTTGCAAGCCAGTCATAGCTCATGTCACGTGATCTCACCAGCCGATGGCAGCAGGTATTCAGAGCTTAGGACACGTGATGTAGTCAGCCAATAGTGACGTCAGTGTTAAGTAGTGTGAACACACAAACTGAAAAAATTAATGGTTTAAATTACTATACATGGTGTTGCTACATGAAAAGCAAAGCTTGCACATATAATATTGGGCTAGAAGATTAATACGCTGCAAGTGAAGCTAAGCTTTCGCATATAATGTTGATCTTTTATGCGCATATTACAATTTAAGATATATCACACAAATGTGCCAGTAAAATTTTTAATAAATGTCTGATCTTCTGGGCTCAAAATTCATCTAATGGCTCGTCACCAAAGAGTTGATTTTTAAATGAGAGTCAAATGCTCAGTGATTTCAGAAATTCATCGTACATTCTCGCACATAGTTCAACTTGCGTGAAAGGAAATTTACTTTGATGGTAACGCTTTTCAAACCACCATTTGGAATGTTTTTCTGTGATCTGTTAGAAATAAGTTCATTTCTGCAGTTTCCAGAGAGCGCAACATGATAGGCGCCACCGTGCTTGCGCAGCTACGATGTCGTAGGGAGGCTGTGTGCTTGTACGTGTGAAACATTAAAAGATCGTACATTATGTCATAAAAGAAACGAGACATCAGAGGATACTCCAAGAGCATCGGAATTTCGTTACACATACTAAAATGTGCACATTTAAAGTGCACATTCGTATGACCAGATTAAGCTTTTCAATGTGGTTTGCGGGATGTAAATTTTCTTGCAGCACCAGTGCTGTGTTATCTCACGTGTGGTTCTTTATTATGATATAATTCTATACGTGCTATAAGATAAAAACATGCACTTGTAATGCAGCGAACAGTGTGTGGAATTAAACACTTTGTTTAGAATATATTGTCTGCCTCAGTGGATAAGATTAAAAAATGCAAGTTTCTTTAGCAAACCGACAAAAATAACATCATTGTTCTGCAAGGCAATTAATGCTTGACTGTCAGAAAGGTGGAAATAAAATAAAATCTGCAACTAACAACACATTTTAGCCTTCCGTAATTATGTGAATGTATTTTAATTCACTTGATAGCTCCTAGCCACAGAAATCTGTTTTGTATTCACGTGGAGACTACCCACTTCCCCACTATAACTCAGACTGCTCTGTGCATCAGCCCCAGATCTACGATATTTCCGAACTGGGGCAATACCCCGCCACTCCCTCGAGCGTTTGAGAAAGGATGTCAATAATAATAATAATAATAAAATCGAATTTTCAAAAATATGTTCATTTTCCAGTGCACATCTTCCTGAAGATGTCTGATGCATAAAACACATGTGTTCGAGGAAATGTAAGACATGTTATTTGGTCGTTAAGTGTGCCAAAGTGCAGTGCCACACCTCTTCACACAGTATTCTTCCATTTGCACGTCACTGTATTTCGCTCTGTGGAATTGAAACGTGTATATTTTGTAATGGATGCCATCAAACCATATTCTGGACAGTGGAAATTAAGATGTCCTGTAGTGCCTCTCCTGCTTACAGTCAGCAGGTTGGACATTCTGTCCCTCTTTAAAAAACAAAAAAAACTTCAGAAAATTTGCACACTTTATTCCCTATCAGTTAACAACTTGCTGCTTTGTGTGACAATAAATTGAATATAGGATACATAAACCCAGTAAAGACACAAGACAAGCAAGACAACACACATTTCTTCGATCCTTAGGTCCTAGAATTTTTTTCTCTCTAATCAGCTTTACATGGCGTGCTTTCCTTTCTGTGAAAGAATCTATAACCTCATAAAAGTTCATCAAACGTTTTGCTACATGAAAAATCGAAATGTCGTCGTCTAATACTGAAAAATCTGTTAATACAAATAGGACCCAAGACTGGTGTGGTTTCCCGATCTGATTACGTCTATTTTGTCACTGTTTGATAGATAAAAAAAGGCCTTTCTAATACTGCAACAATTGTAGCACACACCAAATAAACGAGACTGTTTAGGCACAAACGGTCTTTCTTGTAACGACAAAATATAATTCACAAGTATCAATATCAAGCCGGATTAGCCGAGCGAGGTGTGTGTGTGTGTGTGTGTGTGTGTGTGTGTGTGTGTGTGTGTGTGTGTGTGTGTGTTTGTCCTTAGGATAGTTTAGGTTAAGTAGTGTGTAAGCTTAGGGACTGATGACCTTAGCAGTTAAGTCCCATAAGATTTCACACACATTTAAACAAATATCAAATGCCTATTAGGCCTACTTACTACAAGCAAAAATCTTTACATTAGGAAATAGTTTCATGCTTCATTCATACGCTCCAGTTTCTCAAGCATGAGATCGAAAAGTAGTAGTAAGAAATTTTTATGCAAACTTGGAATCGTCATATTGTTCCATAATTTGTGTGATGTCCCCATTTCTTCTCCTTCCTCGTTCTAACAAACAGTCTTGTTACCACTAATTCTGTAACTATTCCTGCCAATGTCAAAGCTTATTCACAGTTTAATTTCACTAACTGCCAGAAACACCAGTTTACTTATCCCGCGATTATTCTCCGGTTAGGCGTAGTTAGATGTTCGTACAACGCGTTTTCCACGCTTCTTCCAGAATAGAACTTAAAGCAGCTGCTAACCGAGTATCGTACAACTGGCCCTTGCTAGTATAGCGACCTGGCCAAAAATTTTCTGTCAAAATTTCATTTTCTTGGAAACACCAAGGACGTAATACGTAATCTTCCTTACCTGTTATTCGTTCATCTCCACTCCTGTAGTCTGAACCTATGGATTTCGCTAGTAATTATAACAACGCTCATCATTCGCAAACCCAATCAACCACACAATCAGACAGCGGTTGGCATTCGTCCATTCGACCTTACTCCGCTCTGGTCGTATAGCTCCATATGTCTGCAGGAAAGTTTGTTTCTACATGTGGCAAGGATTCCCCTGACAGAGATATCATGTACACTATGCACACATTCACAAATTAACTTGCGGTTCATTCAGAAATGAACTTAGAACATGTTCAAAAACCGACAGGGATGCGTTTCAAAGTCATGTGAATAATCGATAGACTAACGTGCGCTGGATGCTAGGTGCTTTGTGAAATAAGGTTTTCTCCCATCTGCTCCCAACCCCCTGCCTTATAGCTCCTATCCCTGTAACACACCTGTCCCATACATCCTCTCACCACCACCCACTCCAGTCTGGTCAGAAGCTTCACCTATACTATCAAAGGCAGGGCTACCTGTGAAACCAGTCATGCGATCTACAAGCTAAGCAGCAACCACTGTGCGGCATTCTACGTGGGGATGACAACTAAAAATCTGTCTGTCTGTATAAGCGGCCACTGTCTAACTGTGGCCAGGAAACAGCTGTACCACCACATTGGTGAGCATGACACCCAACATAACATTCTTCATTTCAATGACTGCTTCCAGCCTGTGTCATCTGGATCCTTCCCATCAACAACAGCTTTTCTGAACTGTGCAGACGGGAACTCTCTCTGCAATATATTCTACCCTCCTGTAACCTTCCTCCCGATCTCAACTTTCATTAGTCTTTGTCCTACACTCTAGCCCCTTCCCTGTTCCCATTCCAGCACTACATAGTCCTCTATTCCACCAACACATCCACTGTCCTTCTACCTCTCTCCTTTTCCACTAACCCCCCCCCCCCCCAACCATCTAACCTCCCGACGGCATCTTGCTGCCCTACTCTCTCTCCACTTTGTCCCTGCTGTATGCTCCCACAAGGCAGCACTTACCACCCCCACTCCACCCCACCCTGCTTATCGCTCCCCACTCGCCCCAGCCCCAGCCTCCTCCTCACTTCCACCACCCGGTAGCGTCTCCCATTATATGCAGCTGCTTGCAGTGTGGCCTCAGCAGCTGCTTGCAGTGTGGCCTCAGCAGCCGTACAATGCGGTCATGTGTGTGCGAGTTGCGTTTGTGTGTGTGTGTGTGTGTGTGTGTGTGTGTGTGTGTGTTTTATCTCTGATGAAGGCCTTGTTGCTTGAAAGCTCATTTTCTGACAGTCTTTTTGTTATGCCTGTCTGCGAGTCAGCATCTCTTGTATATGGTGAGTTGTACGTAGTCCATATATGGCTGATTTCCACATAAAGAAGTACCTGGAATTGTAGTGTCACAATCATAATGATGAAGACAACAGCCAGGCAGAGCAGTATGATGGGCATACTGACAAAGTATCGAAAAACATTCCTTTTCCATGCTGGATATACTGGTTCTAGTCGCCCTGTCACAGGACTTACTTCAAGAGTACCCTGAAAGAGAAAAATAATATTTTAATATGATACACTATACTTGTTTTACAGACTCCTGCCTTTCAATATACTCTTACAAGAAATTAGAACAATAACCAGGTAAATCTAACAGTCCATGGGTGTGCCATTGGTTCACAGTGTTCAACAGGCACAGTATTTCAATGATTAGACATGTTGCCATGTCCAGGTGTGCTGATGATCTGAGTTCTTGAAGGCATGTGGCTGATTTAAATCCTCTCCTCCTGTAAGACACTCCCTCCATGATCCGTGTCCGCAGCTGCATGTCGGTGGTCGCGGACATGCTAGTGTCATTGTCTGTGGTAGCATTGATGTAGGTACTGTCTCCACCCTGGCAAAAAAGATTGTTTTGTTTGCTAGGTCTTTTTACGTAAACTCAGTGATGGTTCCTACCCCTTCTTAAGAATATAGCCACAATCTTGATTGATGAGTTCACCCCCTATGGCCTCTCTAATGACACTGTACCACTATTTGGAAGTCTGTGCCAAGATCCTGGTACATTCATATTCCATTGTGTGATTTTTGAACAAACAGTGCTCTGTCACTGCTGACTTGTTGGGATACATCAGTCCAGTGTGTGTCGGCAATGGTTTTCTACAGTGCACACTGTCTGTCCAACATTTGTCTTTTCACACTGACAGGGAATTTGGTATATGTTGGCCTTCTGCAAACCGAAATCATCCTGGATGCTTCCTAATAATGCTCATGTTTTAGTGGGTGGGAAAAAGTTTTTACACAGCATTTCTTCAATATGCGTCCAATTTTTCCCGACAGTGTGCTGGTGTATGGTATAAAGGCAGTGGCTACCTCTTCCTTTGTGACTTCTTCTGTCTCCACAGGTTGTACTGTGTGGTGAGGCAGGGAGCACACCTAATTTGTCATTCTGAGTACCCGTTGTTTTTTTTAAAAATACGGTTCTGAGGTGTTCCGGCTCCTTGGCCACTCTGAGTCTGGGATGGTTTATGCCCTGTGTGCTAGTGTTTTTGGTACCCCATTGCTCTGCAAAAGGTGATGGCAGCTGTCTACACGCAAATACAGACCAGTTAGTATTTTTTTCCAACAATACACACTGTGGCCCACGGGGACATCTTTATCATGATGTCCAGAAATGGTAATCTTCTTTCTGCTTTGGTCTCCAGAGCGAATTTGATAATGGGATGTATGGAGTTCAAATGTGCAAGGAAGTCAACGAGTTTGGGGGCGAGAAAAACAACCCCCTCCCCCCCCCCCCCACACACACACGTGGGCTTCTGTTTGGATGATGCCTCCTTAAAGCACTCCTTATACAAATTCATGGCCAAAGGCGAGAGTGGGCTGCCCTTTGCAGCTCCTTCCATTTGTTCATAGTATTCTCCATTAAACAGAAAACAAGGGGAGATCAGGACATACCCGAGACGATCGGTGGTCTTCTTGTCAAATTTCTGACCAATAAGCTCTAGCGATTCTCGTAGAGGCATCCTGGCGAATAATGACAATATGTCAAAACTTAACCAGGATACCTGTGTGCTTCACTCGGAAGCTGCTGACGTGTTTTACAAATACACAGAATTGTGGGTGTCATGAGGGCATCTACCCACATAAGGGCTTAGAATTTCCGTCAGCTATTTTGATGGCAAATTTGTAGGTGTCCTAATGTTGCTGACAACAGGGCGCAACAGTATCCCATTTTGTCGACTTTAGGGAATCCATAACGTCTTGGCGGCACAGGTTCTTTAAGTAACAGTTCCTTGGCCACCCCCTCTGGTAAATCTGCATCCCTGAGAAGAGCCCTAGTCTTCTCCACTTTGTTTGTAGGGGAAGTGGTGATCTTCCTACAGGAGTCGTCATCTGGCAGGCTCTGCATCTTCTCAATGTGGAAAGACATACATTGCACAGACAGTGTGCACTGTTGATGCTCATTGCCAAGAACTTCAAAAGCACACTTGACTGATATATCCCAATAGATCAGCGGCTGCTGGGCACTGTTTGTCTGCGAATCACGTGATGGAGTACAAACGTTTCAAGATCTTGGCACAGACTTTCAAATATTGGGACAGTATCATTAGAGAAACAATAGAAATTTGCACAAGGGATGATCTCATCAACCTAGATTGTCACTATAATCTTAACAAGGCTTGGGAACCAGCAATGAGTTTAATTGAAAAGACACTCAACAAACAAAATGATATAGTGACCAGAGTGGGCAGAGCACCTATATCAACACTACCGCAGACACTAATGTCAGCAATTCCGTGACTACCAATGTGCAGCTGCAGGCTCGGTCCGCAGCGGGAACAGCTTGCAGGTGGAGGGGATATAAGTCAGCTGTGCGCCCTCAAGAGCTAAGTTTGTCAACACACCTGACGATGGCAACATGTCTGATCACCAAAATATTGTGCCCGTTGGACACTACGAATCGGCAGTACACCCTGTCGATTGTTCAATCAACCAATATGCTAGGAGAAACTGAAGAATCACAATAACCAGGTAAAGTTTAAATTTAATATTTTTCATTATAGTGTCCCTTGCTTTGTGTGCCCTGAGAACATTTACTACATGCTGATTACATTCATACAGTTTTGTTTGGTTAATTTAGTGCCTGGTAACAACTTGGTGTTTATTTTTCTTGCTCTCAATACTGAGTAAACTTTATCAGCGCAGATCTAAGATATTAGTACTGCCAATGTTGCGTAGAGAAACATGTAAGTGGAATCCACAATGATCAACAAATAACTGGTGTAGTTTAAGTTATCCACTTTAGTACAGTTTTTAGTTTGAAATTAATAACTGAAATGGAATAAACAGGAAATCTGAACGCTGTAGGATACAGGAGAAGATGGCCATTGTGTTTTAACACTGTGAACTATGTTGATGCAGTTCAACAGCTATAAATGGGTAAAGCTAGTGGCATACTGTTGAGTCACAGTGAAGATTCTAATGAAATGTACCCTGCGGGTGGAAAAGTTGTCTGAGGAGCAACTGATGCAACCATTCTATAGTTCTGATTATTTGTCAAAGAGTTGTGTCATTCATTAGTGGGTCAAATTCATGTCCCTAGGTCGCCTTCAGCATGTTCTGCTCCCCACCAGCTCTGACAGCAATGCATCACATACCTAGCATCTGTACCTGCCACTCCTCCTGCCTGCATTCCTAACTGGCAAGCTGACCCCCCCCCCCCCCTCCGCTGAACCACTAGCCACTCACCCCAATCCCTCTCCCTGCCTCTCTCTCCCTCTACCCATCCCAAATGACACAACCCCCAAACACAACCTAGTCCACCTGTCGAAATGCAGCATTGGCACTTTTTGTAACACCAGTATAATGCACAGGCATACAGTGTGTGTGTGTGTGTGTGTGTGTGTGTGTGTGTGTGTGTATGTGTGTGTGTGTGTGTTTTGTTCTAGCTCAAAACAAAGATTATTCTGAAAGCTAGCAAGTTTTAATTATAGTGATGAAGGTAATCGATTTCTGAAAATATGATCCAACTGGATTGATAAAGAAATGTACTCACTAAGCGGCAGAAGTAGAAAATGCCTATAAAAGTTAAGGAAATGTGCAAGCTTTTGGAGCCATTAGCTTCTTCTTCTGGCAAAAGGGTTGAAGGGGAAGAAAGAGAGATGAAGGAAAAGGACTGGCGAAGTTTCGGAAACGGGAAAAAGTAACGGAAAAGTTGCTCAGAACCACATGACGGGAGACTTATTGGATGTGATGAGCACGAAAGTCTGGGCAACTTTTCCACAACTCTTCCTATTTCCTAAAACTCACCAGTCTTTTTTCTTTATCGCTCTTTCTTTCCCTTCCAACCCTTCTGCCAGGAGGACAAGCCACTGGCTACGAAAGCTTTTATGTTTCCATAACTTAAATGTGTTTTCTCCTGCCAGTGCTTAGTGAATAGATATTTTTATTTTTCCGATATTTTATTTTCACTGTAAATTGTATTTTGGCATTTTCCAAGACCTGTTGGAATAACAAGGCGACAATAGCAACACCTGACATTACATTTTAATTTTGATATTTTAACACTATTTTTATATATTGCAAGAATAGCCACAAAATGTTAAATCATCTCTATTTAATGTATATTGAGCTTATATATATTTTTAAAAAGAACTATGGCTTGCTTTTTATAATACTGTGTCGCATGTTAAAGTGGTTCCTCCATCAGACTAGTACATACTACATTTTTATTGCATTTAAAGATTTGATTATATATGGAATGACTGTATGTCTAATACTAAAACTTTTAGATACAGTGTTGTGTCAGTTTTATGACACCATGGTATTACAATAGCTCATAATACCTCTGCATAAAATCTAATAATTCAGACAACACAGATGATAATATAACTTTCAAATTATGAAATATTTTCATTATTCTGGCAGTTACAATATACTCACACTAAACAGAGGCCTAGGTTCAACCAAGAGCTCATCACGCTGATCCAAAGTACCCCAACGGTATGCAAGCTCTGCACTGTACCGCTTCCATGTTTCAACATACACACTTGCCCAGAGAACATTAAAAAATGAGAAGAGGACATATCCAACATCTTCAACTGCCTGATTGTGGCCACAGAAGCAAACCTGAAATATAAAAAATTCTACCGTTATCAGTTTTGAACAAGTATGTATAAAAATAATTTATAAACTAGAATAATTGTTTTGTTTCATTCACCTACCACAGAAAATATAATTAGGGTGACATTAAAAAGAAAAGATAATGTAAATCAAATGTTTTTAAGGTTAAGAGATCATGTATAAGGGCAAAAAGAAGGTGTGAAAAGACAGAGACAAAATAATTGTGTGATTTATTACAGTAAAAATATTAAATTTTTATGATCATTTGAAGTGAATGGTATCCAAGTTTTAAGGTTGAAGATTTACTACTGCTCTTATTCTTTTTAAGAATAAAATTCAATTATCAGTTGCAAATACGTTTTTATTAGGCTTTACCTGTTTCAACAAATTAATTTGTCAACTTCAGAAGCCTACAAAATTAGGGAAGTATATTACAGAAACTTAGTGCTTTAGCAGAAGTCAATATTTTCTACATAGAAGCATAATGCCATGACACATCCAGAATTCTGCTTATTGCACGTGATTATTATAAAGACAGATTGTCAATTTACAATAACTGAATCACATCTATGCATGTGTCAAGCTGTTGTGCTAGCAGCAAGGAACATGTATAAAAGCAGATAAAAAATATAACCAAGGTATATAAAGAAGTTACATGTAATACATATGAAAAAAAACATGGCACATAATTCTAATATATAAAAAGAATTGGCTAATTTTCACATTTTATACAAGATGAGATGCAATCAATACAGTGTTTGTTTTTTAATGCAAGTTGATCATTCAATACTTCTTTTCAATTTAACTGGGGATTTTTATATATTTAAAATTCCTCTGAAATATTCACTTTTTGTAGCCCTTGTCAAATAAAAGCAAAATTTTCGTGTTAAGCAAGGATGGAGGAAGCACAGGATAGTTCTCTACTTTGGGATGTTCTGTAGAAATTGACCTCTTCACAGAAATGTACAGCCATGATATAAAGATTTATAATATTCCTAATTTTGAAGGGTTCTGAAGATGACAAATTAATTTGTCGAAACTGGTAAAGTGCAATAAAAATTTATTTGCAGCAGATGACTGAATTTTATTCTGAAAAATATATACAGTTGCTGAAAATTACAGCCATGGATAAAATAATGGCCTTATTGTTATTCACAATAAGCCCAACACAAAGGACTGTTGCACATTAATGGGTATCCTGGTCTGTTATTATGGTTTTTCAGAAAAAATCTTAATATACAGCATTCACATTTAATTCTATATCCTAACCGATTTGTGAGTGCAATTCTAATACTCTAATACTATCTGAAATTTCACAACAAAGTAGGTGAGGAGCAATGACCAATGACCACCATGAGATTGAATGCAACATGGTGGGACTGTGGGCATGTGACATGGTAAGAAATGTAAATGCCAGTAAGTGGAGCAGAGATGAATGGGGAATCAATCTAGTGAAGATATGGGTCGCAAATGGGAAAGTCTGTGACATAAGTGGCGTTGACAAAGGGCAGCTTGTTATGACCCGGCCCTGGAAAACGAGCATTTCAGAAATGGCAAAGCAGTCCCTTTGTTCATGTGTTGCTATTGTGAACATCTATGAAAAGTGGTTGTAAGATGGTGAAAGAATTAATAGATGACAAGGTCATGGCTACCCACACCTCATTATGGAACATCTACATCGACATCTACATAGATACTCTGCACCGTATGATGCACTTGCAGAGTATCTATGTAGATGTACACGCTCCATGATGAAGTGTGGGTAGCCACTGCTTAGAGTACATATTTTTATCTAGCCCATTATATTATACTTTCACTCTAAATTGGTATTTTGACATTTTTCAAGACCTGTTGGAATAAGATTATAGCGAGTCAGCACACACTGTCAGAGATGACGGTCATCTGTTCCCCAGCGATGCAAGCCATAGCTTATCTGGTAACAATTGCAGTGTCAGCAATCCAAGTAAACTTGATGACTGCAAGGTGACATTACCAATGTTTGATATTACATGGAAGAATGAGGCTTGCCCACTCCACAAAGTATGATAGGTGGCGATCTGATAGCAGAGTACAGTACCAGTGAAGGCACTAATGTTTGAAAGCACACTGTTCAGCATACATTGTTGAATATGGGCCCCACAGCAGACAACCTATCTGTGTTCGCATGCTGACCTACCGACATCACGAACTGCAATTGCAGTGGAGAGAGAATTACTGAGACTAAATTGTGGATCAATGCAAACCTGTCCTCGGTCGAATTAATCACTTTTCTTGTGACACCAGACTGACGGTCAGGTTCAGATGCTCAAGTCGTACAGAAAAATGGTTGCATTGCATCAAGGATACTGGCCAGTTGGCACATTATTATGCTATCCAGACATTCAGCTGGGCTTCTATGGGAACTAGAGTAGTTATTGAAGGCAACATGACAGCTGTGGACCTGTGAACATTGTTATGGACTATCTGTATTCCTTAAATGTCTGATGTCTTCCCTGACGGTGAAAGCATCTTCCAGCAGGATAACTGTCTGTATCACAAGGCCAGAATATGTTCCAGTGATTTGAGGAGCAGGATAGTGAACTTAAGTTCATATCTTTGTCACCAAATTCGCCTGATCTGAACCCTATGGAACACATTTAGCATGCTATCAGAAGTCAGTTCTGTGCACAAATCACGGATTTATGGGAAATGTATGATCTATACGAATGTATTTGGGAGCCACGTAATTCCAGAAACCCACCAAGGACTTGTTGAATCCATGATAATATGTAGAATCAAAGCAACTTAGATATTTTTTCCCAGCTTTATCCCCCTTCATTTCTATTATCTGCCATCACCCCCCCCCCCCTTTCTCCCTGCACTATTAAATTGCATATGTACTGTCTCTGACCTCTTCCTCTCTTTGATGCTTCCTCGTTCATCTCTGTCTACCTTCATCTTCAGTAGAGTGTATCCCTCTCATCCTGACATTGAGTTGTCTGCTTTTCCTTTCTAATCTTCCCACTTCTACTCTTCTCTCTTCTCTGAGGATATAAACAGTAGTGCTGGAAGTTAGAATAATGTCCTCGCTTTTACTTTTGTGTGCTCTATACACATTACAAAACAGTTGCCTCCTGAAGATAAGAATGGGCATAAAATTCTGACCCATCTTTATTACAACTACCAATAAGTGTGATATAATTTCAGATTTACTACCTTAAATAGTTTACAGAAAGAAAGAAAGATTGGCAATTAATGTTCCCTTCATTAGATGCTGAGCATAAGCTGAGACCGGGCATGGATGCAGGTGGGGAATAAACCAAGCCATTTACAAAAGAACCATCCCAGCCCTAATTTTGTAGGGAACTTCTTAGTTAGATAGTGATAAGAACCCCTATACTTAATGAATGTGGGTGCTGTATACATACTGTATCAAAGAACTTTAAGTGTAGCATCAAAAGCTAGCAGTTTCTTGTTATTTGTGGAACACACTTGGAATTGCTAATTTGTGTACAACCAGATGCAACAAATTTCCTTTAATTCATTTTGGCAACATTGTTTTTCTAATGGTGTTCTAAATGAAATCACTGTTAGCCATCTTACTCTTAACTGACTCCAAAACTTTAAGCAATCAAAGAGCTGGAGATTCAGTAGATTAAAAATTTCAGTAAATTAAACAATAAAACCATGAATTGCTCTGGGTAACTGCATGTGAAAAATATAATACAGTACAAATGGATACCAGCACTGAGAGAAGTACTACATGCACAGTATTAAGAAAAACATTATAACAGAATATGTACAATGGAATCTACATTATTCTGTCAAAATACTTATATGATGGAAGACTATAGCAAACAATACTTCCCATGCAAATGGCTACAAGAAAGTGCAATGCCATCAAACGGAAAATTATTTATGTCTTGATAAGCAGCAGAACAACCCAGCAAATGCGGTACATGCCATGCGAACTATAGTAAACAATAAGCCTCACTATCACAAATTCCAACAACCACTACTTCTTATATTCACTAAACTAGCAGTACTTAAGGCACCTAAAGGAACTAAATTCTCCACTAACATGTCTCAGCAGTTTCAGTTACTGGACACACTTTTCATAGCATAGGGAATGATTTTTATTGTTCAATTAATGGTTCAGTTATGCCACCTTCTGAACATAAAAAGTAAGGAAGTGACTAAGTTTACACAGAGGAAAATAATGATAAACCGTGCACTGCAGTCAAAAGAACAGTTTATAGTTTCAGAGCACATTTCATTCACAACATTACTGCCTCCGATGCGCTATCTAGAAAGATTAATATTTCTAAACAGATAAACATATATTAACTAGAATGCTTCAGGACATCTAAGTATGCATGCACACACACACACACGGGGGTGGGGGGTGGGGGGGGGGAGGGAGGGAGGGAGGGAGGGAGGGAGGGAGGGGGGGAGAGAGAGAGAGAGAGAGAGAGAGAGAGAGAGAGAGAGAGAGAGAGAGAGAGGGGGGGGGGGGGGGGGGGAGCAAGATAGTTTACAAAGTCACCAACATACTGTACATTTAAGGACTAAAAATCTTGATATTTGATGATAAAATCAATGAGCAGTAAACACAAGCTGATAAAAATGATGGATTTAACTTATTTAATTGATACCATTAAACTGAAACACATTCAGCAATTTTCTGAAAATACAGCAACAAAACTCTTTTTTATGTTGAGTTACGTTCCACTTCAAATATATGAAACACAGCCGTACTATAATAGAAAAGAAGGGGTATAGTACAAGAATTATCTTTTAGTGATGTTTCTGGTAGTTATTTTTGTTATGATGCTGAAAACTACTATCAGTTTTATATCAACCACACAGCTGTGTCTAAGTAGTTTTGTTGACTGACAGCCAGTGACTTCAAAACAACAAGGATAAAGCTAGGCATTCAGTGACATGGAAATGCACCTGAAACAGCTGCTACAATAGTGTACAGAGGATGTGGATTACCTATGATACACTTGGCACAGTAAGACTGGAAGCATCAATGTTCTGCTTTCAGTTTGTGGCATCATATGAATCTGTTAGCAATGTGTCACGCAACTGTTTGTGATTGCTACCCTGCTGTGTTCATTGATACTTTCCTGACTACAACTTGGCTGTTTGTGAGTGGCACATGACAATATTAGCTTCATAGTACAATTTTGATTGGTTTGCAAGCTATCTGGAATTTTTGCTTTCTCATGACAGCTAAACATAAACATAAACTATATTCAACCATCTGGTG
The DNA here is from genome assembly GCF_023898315.1 of Schistocerca nitens. Taxonomy (NCBI): domain Eukaryota; kingdom Metazoa; phylum Arthropoda; class Insecta; order Orthoptera; family Acrididae; genus Schistocerca; species Schistocerca nitens. The sequence goes on along the minus strand of NC_064619.1, from coordinate 496,800,139 downwards.
CATGATTAATGACTATGTCCTAGGAACAATGTGTGGCAACAAGTGCTGTGCTCTGTGTGCATTACTTGGTACAACACTTACTTCTGAACTGTTCTAGCAACAACTGGATGAGAGGGCAGAAATTGCAAGATGAGCTCAAAGACATAATAAACACCACTGCAAAGAGCTACAATAGCAACTACTGCAAAACTTATGCTAGATGCAACTATTATCCACTATCTCACATCCCTTACTCATTAGTTTTCATGAATGAAAGGGAAAATATGAGTAATCACTCTGCTGCTTCTTGCTAGGTTGTGAGGCAAGTACAAGGAGTGTTCAATAAGTAATGCAACACAATTTTTTATTTATTGGCCAAGTTCAAGTGAAAAAAATGCGGAATTTGTTGTGGCACATCATGGAATAGTCCTGCTTCAGCTGCTATAGTTTCATGAAGTTCCGATACATTCCAGTGCTATACGTAGACTTTAAAATTGTGTCTGTAACAGAGGGGTATTCCAAACAGAGAGCTGCCATTGGGTTTCTGCTGGAAGAAAACAAGAACATCACAAGTACCCAGTGGTGCTTGCAGAATGTCTACACAGACCTGGCAGTGAAGAACAGCACGATGAGTCAGTGGGGCGAGGCATCTGTCATCACTGCAACAAGGTTGTGTAAAACTGTCCAATCTCCTGTGTGCCAACCAGCTGCAATTCTGGGCAATGATGGAATGTGAGGACACACTCATTTGAGGTGATCAATGGACCACTATCAAACACCTCACTGCTCAACTGTATGTCTCTGCTGGTAATGCTGACACACTAGTCCCCCAGCTGGGATACTCAAAGGTGTGTGTCTGCTGGGTTCCTCGTCAATTAACTGACCACGAAGAGCAACAAAGGACCATCTGTGCAGAGCTGCTTGTGCATTATGAAGCTGACAGTGACAATTTTTTGTTGAACAGTGTCACAGGCGATGAAACACTGGTTCATCGCTTTGCAGCACACTATCTCTCTTCCAAAGAAAAAGTTCAAAGACACACATTCAGCTGGTAAAGTCATGGCAACAGTCTTCTGAAACTCAGAGGAGGCTATGATGTTTGATGTCTTCCTTCATGGTGTAATGATCAACTCTGAAGGGTATTGTGCTGCCCTCAGGAAATTGAAGAAACAACTTCAGCATGTTTGTTGCCACAAAAATGCAAATGAACTCCTTCTCCATGACAGCGCAAGGTCTAACAAGTCTGCACACCCAAGAGTAGTTCACAAAATTTCATTGGACTGTTTCCCTCATCCATGCTAAAGCTTGGATCTTGCACTTTCTGACTTCCATTTGTTTGGCCCAACGAAGGATGCACTCTGCAGGAAGCAGTACGTGAATGATGATGAGGTTATTGATGCAGCAAGACTCTGGCTACGATGTCAACCAACAGAGTGGTACCATGCGGCCATAGAGGCTCTACCAGTAAAGTAGCACAAAGCTGTCACATTCAATGGAGATTATGTTGAAAAATATGGTTTTGTAGCCAAAGGAGTGGGGAATAATATGGTGCATTGGAATCATGAATGAAACCATCCTGCTTTCAAAAAGAAAATGTGTTGCATTACTAATTGAATGCCCCTCATAATATGGTCCACACGAACTCTAAAATGGATTTGCTTTTACCTTGTAGTCATAAGCTACATGAAGGAGTACGGAAGTGTGAAACACTCTTGGAACCCAGTGGCTTGTCTTCTGACACCATATACAATGTTTGCTTATCAAACATGTTGGTTTCAAACACAAGTATCCGTTGCATAATAACAGTTTCTTACACTGATACCGAAATGTGGGACTTCTGCAGCTGAGCACCACATTTGAGGTATAGCCAAGCAATCTTCTGATCTCACCTTAACCCTTTCATCTCCAGTGTAGCCATGTGGCAACACTACTTTCTTATGGGCCATTCTTGGATGTTCCCACCTTACATCTTTATCCCGTACTTGCCATATGGCCCACACTTGATTTGAGAAATCAGCAACAAATGGCAGCAGATTGCCCACCTATGGGTCTTAAAAGTGATCTTTGGTATGAGCTGCCGTTCTGATGTTTCGATCAGCTGTTGTGTGCTATTAGCTGTTGTGTGCTATTAGCTGTTGTGTGCTATTAGCTGTTGTGTGCTATTAGCTGTTGTGTGCTATTAGCTGTTGTGTGCTATTAGCTGTTGTGCTTTTGTACTCCTCTCTCCATGAATATTTATAAGGTAAGTTTTGGATAATATTGTTAAAACTGCAATGTATCACTAATTGTAAAATAACAACACATTTGTAATGATTTATACTCAGAACACATACTGAAATGTTATTGTTACCATTTGGCAACTATGGGAATTCATGTCTTGTGTTTGCATAACCTCAGAAACTGCTTCCTGTTTCACAGTTTTCTGAGAATGGCATTCCCCCAGAAAAGTCTAACTGATAAGGAAATATTAGAGCTGCTGCACATTCCAGATGGCGATATTTTAGAATTTAGTTTTTCATCAGGTGAAGAAAATAATGAGTCTGGCTTTATCCAACAAGACTCTGACAGTGTCCTAGAAGATCCACAATGTAATCATACTGAAACACACATGCAAGGGAAGGATTATAGTATTGAACATGAGAACATCTCTAAACCGCAAGCAAAAAAACATAGAAAGTAATGGCTTACAACCTTGCACCAGTAAGGTAAGTATTATATCTTTTCAGCACAAAAAATTATTACATACTGTTACCTCAAAATGCACATAACTGATTGTTTATGCATACATTATGCTACAGGAAGCAGCCCAACCTGCAAAAAAGAAGAAAAACTGTTCATGGAAGAAAGGTGATTTCGTTCCACCAGATACCACATGGAAAGACAACATACCTCTACCACCATCTGATGAAGACCTGACTCCAATGAATTATTTTCAGATGTTTATTGATGATGAAATATGCGAATCCATTGCCCTTGAAACAAATCATTATACACACATCAAAGATGGGGTTGTCGATGATGTTTCTTGCACACAATATATTGGTATTTTACTATTTATTGGTGCAGTTCCAATGCCACAACATAAAATGTACTGATCACAACTGCGTTGCTTTCCTTCGATTGCAAATGTTATGAGTAGGAATAGATTTGAAATGCTGTCATATATCCATGTAAATAATAACAACAACCAGAAACTGAAAGGTGATCCCAAGCATGACAAGTTATTCAAAGTAAGGCCCGACAGATTCTTTATGGAACAATATGTTACAACTCCCTCCAGAAGAGAAACAGAGCACTGATGAACAGATGATCCCTTTCAAGAGAAGAAGTTCTGTAGTTCATTATCTCAAAAACAAACCTCATAAATGGGGATATAAAGTGTTTCCTTGAGCTGGAATATCAGGCCTAATATATGACTTTGCAATTTATGTGAGCAAAGGCACATATGATGAGCACGGTTTAGGGGTTTCAGGAGATATTGTTCTGACGCTGTGTGAAGATTTACTAGAGGGCAAGAACTACAAGATATTTTCTGATAATTGGTTCAGCTCTTTAGAACTTTTAGACGTTCTCAAACACAAAAGTATTTTATGTGTTGCAACTATTCTTTCAGACAATGTCACTCAGCCCCATTGCATAAGAAAAGGAGCTGAAAAGGAAATGAAGAGGGGCACTGGATTATAACATTCATGAATCATCCAACATCATAGCAGTAATGTGGTATGACAATAAAGCTGTGCAACTGGTTTCCACATATGCAGGTATAAATCCACAGGATAAATGCAAGAGGTGGAGTAAAAAGGATAATTAGTCAATTCAGGTAAATCGACCTCTGATTGTGAAGGAATATAACGAACACAATGGAAGGAGTGGATTTAGCAGACACGCTCATAGAACTTTATGGGATAAATGTCCGTTCCAAAAAGTGGTATATGCGAATAGTTTATTGGTGCTTCAGTGTTGCAGTTGTAAATTCGTGGTTGCTTTACAGACGTCACTTGAATCAGCAAGGCGCAACCTCTCATCTTTCTCTCTGGATTTCCACACTGATATTGCTTCTGGTTCTTACTACGGCAGGAAATGTTGTTCATCGCAAAAGAGGAAGACCATCTACGTACAGAAGATATACACGCTCCAAAGAAGAGGTTGGTAGTCTCCAGGCCTATTGCAGATGTCAGATATGATGAAGTTAGTCACTGGCCACAACAGAGCCACCAGAATGGCTGCTGCAAGCGATGCCCTAAAGGATTCAGCAGTGACGTGCATAAAATGTAGAGTGTTCCTATGCCTAACAAGTGAAAAAACTGCTTTATGTCTTTCCACACCAAGTAAAAAATGAAGTTTTCTGTAACTTATCTTGAAAGCAAGTTTGTGTTATGTTGTATAAGAAAAACTTAGAACTGGTCATGTCATCCATATAAAGGTGTTTTCTCCTTGTTGCATTGATATTCTTCCTTGTATCACAAGCATATCTTTTATTTGTATTCAATTCTCAAAAATAAATGATTTTATCAAATTCCTGAAAATCATTTTGTGAGTACTAACATTGCCATATGGCAACAATTTTTTTTTTTTTCAAAATTGGGTGGGGGAAAATTCAGGAGAACTTCAAATTATGTTTCCAAATACATCCTAGATAATATATTTCAAAGCAAATATATTTTTAAATCACATATACTAATTCAGGGGTGAAAGGGTTAAGTGAAGTCTTAAAAACAGCTTAGTCTCATGAAACTGTGTCACTGGAACAGCAGATGCCCAATAACAAGGCTGCAATGCAAGTAGTACCTATCAGTGTCACAAAATTTCTCTCATCAAATGACAGTAGCTGTCATTTTTGTCAAAATTGGAGTTGAATCTATAAAATAGGTGAAAGAGCACAGTTCAATGTTAGGTCCTTCAGCAGATTTAGAGCAAACAAGAGGCCACTCCAGTCCAACATTGGTGACAACAAGGCAAGTAGTTAGTACTGTGCCTTCCTCTGTGTCACGTGCAAGTGAAGGGCAGACATTGCTACACTGCATTATGGGGATGACTTCCCTTCTACACTGTGTACAATGGGAGCAGTTTCTTGTAAATCAGTCAGATTGTGTCACTGTTCTCAGTTGCACACAGTGTCTGTGGTAGCAAGTTTCCTCAGCAAATATGTGACATGAAAACAGAGGATGCTCCTGCACAGAGTCTGACCATCACTGATCCAAAGAATGAGATGTTGACTAGACTCCTAACTTTTATTAAGCATTAACATGATGTGTGCTGAATTCCTAGTTTCCACGAGTGCCGTCATGCATTAATAAAAAGTGATATGTATTAGTGTATTGCAGCTCCACCACTACAACTGGCATAGTACTAAGTTGCAGCATACAGTTGCTAATGATACCAACGCAGAATGAACTTATAATTACTACGCAAAAAATTTTATGTAGATGCCCGATATAACTAATAGTATATTCTCCAGTAGCGGTTAGCATGTTTCGTTTAGATGGTTTTTCTTTATTTGGATTCCATATCAAAGACCACACTGACCTTATACCTACTTCCAACACCTTTCAATGATAAGGACAGTTGTGCAGTAATTGTATGAATCTACAGTGGTCTGTCTACACAATTTCTCCGGCCGTATTGCTCTAACAATAATCGTTCAGCCTTGGTTCTGCTGCATACCCCTCATAACATTTCTCTTTAATGACACAGTAAAATCAGAACTTGATATACATAAACAGTAATCACTCCTATTTAATCAAATCATTGAGTTGTGTAATCTTACCCTCACACATATCACTATTAAAATTCTCATTCTTTGCACAATTTTTGACAGCTTCGAGAGGAATAAGATATACAAAAGAATAACTTTTTACTTATCTTCATTATCTCGTTGTTGTTGTCGTCAATGGCTCAAAGTCTTGTCAAGGGGAACAGTCTTGCAGCTGAAATTTTGATTTTGTCAGTTCTTGGTGACAAAATAACTGATGAAGATTTGCCTGTATTATTCTTGAATTTTATTATTTGTCACATCTTTCAACATAACACCGTTTTTACATTTTCCACAAAAAAAAAAAAATAAAAATAAAAATAAAAAAAAATTTAATTACATTGCGCTAGCGATAAACTTAGAAAATTTGTTTCCATTGGAGGCATGCCCACCACTGCTTGCATTCTGCATTACTCACATTATTCCAAAGAGTTTACAAAGAAAGAGTTTACAGACTTTTTTTTAGCAAAGAAAATCTTCACTAAAATATATCATTATTTTGTAAATCAATCTAGAAATAAATTTAATAGTTAGTGTTAGATTGTGCAATTAATAATATGAATTTTAAATATGCCAAAAATTTTGTAATTTCAATTATTTTTAAAAGAAGAGTAATTTTAACTGTTAGTACATATTGATTGTAACACTTGATTTCTTTTTTATACATTTTAGCCTGAAATATAATACATTATATTATTATATGAGTGCTTTTAGTGAAACAGCTGAGAATTTTAATCTATGCAAGAAACGATAGTATACTTGTTATCGGTTGTCTCTATATAAAAAAAATAAAAGTTAGAGAAGGGTGACTCATTATAGTAGCCACAATGGAAATTATCAAAAAATTAATGAAACTGTAAGGTTATGAGGGGATTTTAAAGTTACTGCTCAATCGTGTATATCCCATTTGGTGGCCTGGCTAGCTGCCAGTCAAATTGGTGCCACACCAGTAATTTTCGAAGATCAGTTTGGCTGATGTTTACTTAGAATTGCAAGTAGCTGCAAAAGCTTGCATGTTAATCATTACTTTTTCTGTTCAGAATGTATAAGTGGAATAGCAAACCTGTCATTGTTGCAAGTATCTTTTCATAATTACTTAGAGCAAAGGATTTAAGGCATTCCAGAGGGATAAAACTAGCTTTATGAGATTACAGTATTTAATTAACTTTGCCTTTTAAACAATGTCAACATAATGGTCTGTGTTCTTTTGAATAATGTCAACGTCAATGTAATGTTTGTGCTACAGATTAGATTAATATAATTTCATCAAAGGAAATGTGCATCATCTTTATCAACATTTGGAAAGCACCCTTGGCTACAATTTATGGAGACCAAGCTACCAATTACAAGCTGATTATTTCCTTATTTGGCCCCTGATTCACCTGCAGACTGTACAGCTTTACAATGGTGGTCCATGTACCTTACCAATTATCACTAAAAGCCCACCTTGCAATACTCCAATGCTGACACTCATCCTACTTATCCATTGGCTGAAATAAATTCAACATGCAAAAAACCATTTGTTTACAAATTTATGTTAATCTCAAACTTGCCTTGGTTGAATTAATGATTCTCACCAACTAAGTAACCCTAGAAACACATCAAGTCCCCCTATTTCTAAGTCTTGAATTAGTGGTCATAGTGTTTGCTGAGGTGAGCTGACCCAGACTACTAGATGTTGTTCTCATTGGGCAACAGCTAACACAAGACGGACCTCTAATAATTGCAATGGTGGATTATGAATGCTGGGCAGCCATTCTACCTTTCCTCTAGCCATTCACCCTCCTGTTGCCCCACCAATCACACTGAGGATGATGCACATGACATATAATAATGGCATACATACACCCATATTAAATAGACAGTCTTTGCTTGCAATTCGTACACTTAACACCAATGAAGACTCATGACAACATCTGACAACCTGGCCTAAACTCCTGCACCGTTGAGAAAAGTTGCACATCAAATTTGTGCGGACAATCGAGGAGATTATGAGGCTACAAGTTGTGGCTGAAGTCTCTAATTTTCTTACGTAGTTCGGGTGCAAACAACTTCACACAAATTCAGCCATGCACTATCAATGATCTCTGCAATAGATGGGGTGTCTTAACAATGGCTATTAATCTGTGTCTGCCAGTCAATTGGCATCCAACATCTACTAATGTTCCTTTCCATCCAGCACCAAATTTAATTGGTGGATGGCCAGAAACTTTAAAAGAGGTACATGTGGAAGACAATGACATCATAACCATTCAAGTATTCCTTGACAATCTTATTTGCTACGAACTGCTCCAAGCTCGTAAATGGCTGCAGCTATGTAGCGCTGCTGCATGGACACAGGCACTACATTGATTTCAACTTGCTGTGCCTTAAACAGCTGCTGCTGCATCCACATATGAAACTGCACACTCATGTCAACATCCATATCTGGGCATTTACTCTTGGTCATACCCTGTAGTGGACTCAGGGGTAATGGTCAATTATATGGGTTGTTGACTCTTTGATGTCATGGGCAGCTGAGAACAGTTGCTTTACTTCTGTAAAAAAGCTTCGGTCATGAAATGTGTCAACATCTACACCCTTTTCACTACTGGACAGCCATGTACCAAGGCTATCCCCTGGTCCTCATGCTCTCAACTGCAGTAGCTTGAGGCTGACACTAGTCCTGCAGGCATCCCATCTCCCTTGGCTGCCAAGAATTAGTCCTACCAGATGTGGGCCCAGGTGCAGCTCCAAAGTTATAGCTATGTCCAGAAAGTGCACCATAAATGCTGCCAGAATTAAAAAGAAGTTGACATTACTGTCCTCTTGATGTCTGAGCCATTGGCAGGGGTACTTCTGTATCTGACCAGACAATGTCTTTGTTAATGGGAGAAGAGATTTTACACACAGTATTATACTCCTGCCAAACAATGATGTCGAGCAGACTCTGCTGACTTTGCACCAGACACTAATTTTTAGCACAGGTGCTATAATGTAGACAGGGCACTCGATGATGCGGAACAACATGGGCATGAGCCGCAACAAGAGCATACAGCAGGAAGCCCTTCCAACTTGCTCGCTACAATAATGTAGGTAGCTCCATGCTACACTCTCAGTTTTAAACATCAAATGACACCACTAGTAACATGTCATGATTATGATAACTTTTTTATGTACACTGTTATTTTCTCCGTTACAATCTGATCATTAGTGAATTGCTTATATAGACTGTCTCTGTGATTGCGCATTTTTGCCTGCCTCACACTCACCCAGTACGAACTTAACTTCTTGGTGACCAAAGCTTGACTGCACCGAATAATCTGGGGATTAGTGATCATTATTGAGTGATTGGTGACTTAGTTCTGCCAACAGAGTAATCAGCACTTCACCAGGTAACTGCAGAGAGATTTGGGGGATGTAGGTAAGAAAAAAAAACCACAAGTATCAAAAAATGTAAATTTGACTTAATAGTGAAATTCTGCTGTGAACAACAAGGATAATAGAACATATTCCAACACAAGCGCAAGAACAGGGGAAACAGGGTTAACATCAATATCAAAGTTCAAATAATGAATCATGCGACAACTCTGTTGGTGTCTTGGTGTGCATTTGTGTGAACTGCTGACAGCTGAAGTAGCTCTATGGTTGGTTTGCAACAATACGGCACTGCTTACATAATTAATATAGAAAAATAACACACAGTATTGAAAAATGGAAAGAAGAGCTGCACCAGAATTGAGGAAGAGAGGTGAAGTAGTGCTCAAAGTAACAGGAAAAAACTATGCAACAAAGGAAAGGAAAATACTCAAAAAGAATTAGTAGACTGTTTTGGGATAGTTTGGGACCTGCCAGTTCAGCCCTTCATCATCTCCTTGACACTCTTCTGTGTGTCAAACAAACCTGTAACCATTCATGCTGCCCTTCTCTGCGGCAGTGGAGCATATGTAATCAAAAGTGTGGGTCAAACAAACCTGTAACCATTCACGCTGCCCTTCTCTGCGGCAATGGAGCTTATGTAATCATTCCACTAGATGTTCCTACTAAGTGTTACACCCAAGTATTTGTATTAGTTTATGAGATTCCAACAGTTACTCACTAATTCTATGTTTGTAGGATACTACATTTTTCCTTTTTGTGAAGTGCACAATTTTACACTTTTGAAAATTTAAAGCAAGCCACCATATCAAGGTTTGACTGAATATTTGTACAGCTTAGTTCAGACGGCACATAACTGTAGATAACTGTATTATCTGTGAAAAGTGGAGGTTACTATTAATATTGTCTGCAAGATCATTACTATACAACATGAACAGCAAGGGACCCAGCACACTTCCTTGAGATAGACTCGAAGTTACTTCTACAACTGCCAATAACTCTCCATCCAAGATAACATGCTGCGCCCTCCCTACCAAGAAATCCACAATCCAATCACATATTTCGTCTGATACCTCATGTGATAGTATTTTTGAAAACAAATGTAGGTTTGGTAATAAATCAAATGCTTTTCGGTAATCGAGAAATAGTGCATCTTCTTACTGCCTTGATCCATGGATTTCAGGATGTCATGTGAGAAAAGCGAGAGTTAGGTTTCATATGATTTATGTTTTCAAAATCCATGCTGGGTGGCATGCAGGAGATCGTTCCGTTTGAGATTCCTCGTTACGTTTGAGCTCCGAATATGTTCCAAGACTCTACAAGAAATAAATGTAAGGATACTGGACAGCAGCTTTGTGGATCACTTCTGTTGACTCCTATGACCTGTCCTTTCTCCCAGCCACTGGATGAAATTTTTGTTCGAGGAATCTGTGATACAGATACAGTGGTGTGGCTGCGCGGTTAGGGGCGCCACGTCACGGATTGTGCAGCCCCTCCCGCCAGCAGTTCGCGTCCTCCCTCGGGCATAGGAGTGTGTGTTGTTCTCAGCATAAGTAAGTTTAAGTAGTCTAGGGACTGATGACTTCAGCAGTTCGGTCCCTTAGGAATTCACACACATTTGAATATATGTGAGACATTACAGTTAGAGGATGGGGCTAACTCAGCCGCAAATTGGATAAAGAATCTGATAGGGGTTCCATCGGGTCCTGGGGCTTTGCTCAGTTTTAATGATTTCAGCCATTTATTTACTTATCGTACGGCAATACATATACAAGGACTACAAAATTACTACATGTCTACATTTAAACACAGCTCTATAGCATAACATCACACAAATGATAACAGCTAATTATGGATATCAACGTCTTTTATGTATTTTATCACATCACTCGCCGCTGTCAGGAAATCTTGGAAAGAACCCTCGTAGGCACATGCGGGACATGCTGGCACAACATGAGCAATTGTCTGTTCTGGAACACAGTCACACAATAATGATAAAGATTTCCATCCTTGTGGAGAGAGTCTGTACATATTCCACGGTCCATTTGAAGGTGGTTCTGTTCACCAATGGTATGAAATTTAATTTCAGTGAGAGTCCTGGCTGTGATAATTGTGGGCTGTTTTGATCTTAATTTTTTTTCGCTTGTTCAATATTGTAAGATTGGTGTTACCAGCAGTCTTACATGCAATTTTACATGTAAATTATTAAGCCAGACAAGTGCACAGTACTCTGCTGTTGAGTATAGTAATCCAAGTGCCAATACTCTAAAGAGTGTCTGCCGATGATCCCCAACTAGTGCCACAGAGTTTATGGATAATGTTTCTTCTGCTTTTGAGTTTAAAAGATGTTGGTGTCAAGAGGTTCTTAAAAGAAAGTGTCCAACTGAAGGTGATCCCAAGGTGTTTTGGATGTATGTTGTGATGAAGGTTCTCTCCTTCAAAATAAAAGTCTAGAGCTGTGCCAATCTATTGGACAGATGAAAACATGCAGCTTATATTTTATTTGAGTTTGGTTGTAACTTTCATTTACAGAAATATTGGCTTAAGGTGTTTAGACCTGACGCTGAAATGCCTATCATAGCTTTTCCCCCCAAAAGCAAAAGACTGAGTGAGACATTTAAACTGTTTCTCAACACCACTGACATATAGAGCAGATGTTGAGTCACAGACAGGCACAATGAAAAGACTGCTACTCTCTTTAGCTATCAGCCAAAAGCCCTTCTTATGAAGAGAAAACACACACACACACACACACACACACACACACACACACACACACACACACACACACAAAATCACTGTCTCCTGCTGCTGCTGCTGCGGCTGGACTGCGACTGTAATTTCTAAGGGAAATTATCAATTCTGCCTGACTTTGGCCTCGGTTTGAAACTAGTTGCACTGGTATATTGATAATTTTTACTTATGGACCATCTGACAGCAACATTCAGTTGCTGTCAGACGGTCCATAAGTAAAAATTATCAATATACCGTAATATTACACGCAACTGAGGAAGACAGGACTACAAAAGTTGAAGATGTCAGTAGTTGCACTGGAATAAAAGTGTGGCTGGTTGTAGTTTCTTTCTTCTGTGATCATTAAATGAAATATTACATTTTTAAAATATCAACTGGTTATGATCTTTATGAAAATGGAGCACTTCACTTTATTGGGCTCTGAGCAGAAAATGATGATGATGATGGTTGGAAGAAGAGTGTGAATGTGTGATATGCACCCAGGGAAATTTTTGCCCACATAAAAATATGTGAAATTTGCACACAGTATTCCTGGAAACTACCTACACACCAAGTCAGGGCTGCTTACTTGTGCCCTGAGACTCGTCGCCCACCTGAAATGGTACCACATATTTGATCTATTCCTTGTCCACTCCAGTTGACAACCACTTGAACAATCACCCTTAGTGCAACTAACTTCATAGTGTTCAGTTTGTGCATCACATGTTTGTGTGCTTATAGGTTCGACATGGATGTGACAATGATGATATGCAGTATGCCACATGGCCACTAAGTGGCCCAAAGCAGACCCGACTGATTTGGTGGTCTTCTAAACAGAAATCAATGTATTGCTGAAAGATGATTAAGACTAAAGGTTGTAAAGTACTTAGTTCAAATGGCTGTCACTCTGGAGCTTTGACACTAACTTAGTCAGTCAACAAAGGCAAGTCAGCAAAACTTCACACCAAAGAAGGGCCTACTGCACAAAACTCAAGAAAAGAACACTTCAAGATCTACCGAAGGTTAACAAAGCCTTGAGAAATGACACCCAACAATACCCAGAAAAGACTAAAGAGACAGACAGGGCGAGAAGAAGCACAGGAAAACAGGAAGAATTTCATGTAAAAGAATACAGACAAGAAGGGGGAAGAAAAGCAAAACAGAGGGTAGGATGAGGCCTGGGGCAGATCCCAAACCCTTTGGAGCTACTGTCCGTTCGAGGCAAAAGAGGAAACAGGACATCCTACCGACCCCTCAATGGCCCGACAAACCTGACGCACCCTTTCTCAGGGAGTATGGTAAAAACCCCTCTGCACAAACCGTAAAACCTTGCTAGCCGCCACAGCATCATCCTCTAACACCAAGGGTAGCGAGTAAGGACGATTAAGAGTCCACCATGGGGCAGTCAGTAAAATGAGGATCACCATTAAATGTGCACCACAACAGCAGTGGGATGGATCCTTGCAATGGAGGAAATGACCACGAGTCAGCCAAGTATGGCCGATATGGAGCTGGCAAAGGATGATGGCGTCCTTATGAAAGGTCCGCATAGATGGCCTCCACAAACCTGTGGTCTTTTTATCATCTGCAGTTAATTCAGCAAAGTCAGAGTATGACATTCCTGAGCCGCGGTAAAAATTGCTGTTTTGAATAGCGTGCCGCAGTGCATTGTGTGAAGCAGTCGCCCCCCGTTTCTGGCGGTGGCGCCGCTGTGGCAATCACAGCTTTGGTGTCTCCCTCTGGTGGGAAAGGTTGCCTGTTCACGTGCATTTAAGGGGTGCTATGAGCTTGCCAATCGGTCAGTCTCTCGTCCACATTTGTTAGGCAGTTAGTGTCTGTCTGACGTTTGGAGTGCTAGTATGTCTGTCATTTGGATTAACCTTTAAAGCCGGCAATGAGAGTCTTTCCACTCCACCAGTAAGAGAACTCAGCGAGTGGTCGCCCAGTCGGGGCTTAGTTCCTGCATCTGAGTCTACGCGTTAGGCCCCCAGTCTGCTCGAGTTCGCTCAGGCAATGGTCATTGGCAGTTGGATCGATCGGTTGGTCGGTCGCGCACTGAAACACAAGATGACTGGTCCGTCTTGAGCGTCGGCGCATGTGAGGTGGTCACGTGAGTCCAGTGAGCCACAGCGTATAGCAAGGGGTAGTGACTTCGCGGTCGACACGAGAGCAACAGGAGTCAACCCACGACATCAGTCTGGCCGGTGCGAGCTGTGATGCCGTGAGACGGGAGATCGGCGTGCCTTCCTGCGTCAGTTGAAGCGGCTGGCAGCGGACGGTTCGGGAGAGCAATTTGGGGGTGCTGTGCCAGGTCTTCGAGAAATCGCAGTTTATTAGAAGTTAAGTGATTGGTGATATGTTGTTTCATTTACTCTTCTTAAATTCTACTTGTTTTCTTGGTGAGGTCTCCAGCCGTTTTGCTTTGGGGTCGTCCCACCATTCTCCTCCGTTTGCCCACCCGCGGGAAGGTGGTTGTTTATAAATTGGGTGGTCTGTTTTTCCCTTGTGGAGTAGGGGCGGGTTAGAGCAACCTGCGGTTCGGGTTGTTTGGTAATCTCCCTATCAATCTACCGTACGTTAGTAGCTGCCTCTATCATGTTCGTCGGATTTGGTGCGTTAATGAATTTATTGCTTGTAGTGTAACAGCCTGATACCTGAAAGATGTTTTGATCTTTGGAAACTTTGATATTATTTCCTATGATCTTGAGAGGTGGTATCTGTGTACTGTAGAGCATCTTAACTATTGTTTGGCCAACCTTGTAGAATTATATATAAGATTGCATTTCATGGGCTTTTATTTAAATGATCATTATAGTATATAATATTGCCACCCCTTCACTGTAATACTTTTCTTAGAAGTTAAAAATCAAGTTGCACCTTAGGTGGCAAGGTTAATATTTTAATTGTTAGTGTTTTGTACCATGTCCATCCCTCCTACAGAGGGAGCATAGTTCGTGTGCTTGTGTGAATTGTTAAAACTCTTAGTTTAAAGTTATCTGGTGTGTTGCAAATTTTCACCAGTGTAATCTTTCAAAGGCTGTTGTGAGCAGTCTTAACTACGACCGTGTCAAAGGGGAGGAGCAAGGCTCTCTGCCCGAAAGCTCGTACAGTCAAAACTTGTTTCTTTCTGCCTCTGAATAAATTGTAACTTAGATATTTAGAGGGTGCTTTCTGATTATAATTTTAAATCTGTTTCTTAAAAAAAAATGCTTTTAGGCACTATTAAAGTGAATAAAATTCCCATTTGTTAAAAGGAATTTGGTTATAATTTCATTAGTTACTCCCTGGCAACTACTTCCATGCTTACATAGTGTGATTAAATGTGTTAATGTTCTTGATGAATCGCTAGTAAATAAAATAAATTCTTAAGAATATTCTTTGAAAATAAATCACGGTTCAATTCCGTATTCCAAATCCTTACAACTTGATGGCATAATATTGACTGAAGGTCCAATTCCAGAATACCAATCTCAAGAAATGACTTGTCGATAGCCAATTTGGCCAGCCTGTCAGCGAATTCATTCCCCGGGATCACAACGTGACCTGGGGTCTAGAGAAAGACCACTGACATCCATATTGTTTTAAGACGAAAAAAGAATTCTGGATAGTCAGGACCATGGGATATTGTGGTTAACACTGGTCAAGAGCTTGTGAACTGCACAAAGAAATGCTACAGATGAGGAAGGACTCATCGCTGCAGGAACAGATATGCTCAAGAGTGCGAGAGGTGGCTACAAACTCCGCCATTTGGCAAGGTACAGAGTTCATTATATCCTGTATGAATGTAAGCAAAACCAGCATGATCATTGAGCCATTAGTTGAGACTATTCCTCAACTCCAAAATGTGCCTAGAATGGAGAAGAATTTGCTGTGGAGGGCCTCCAGCTGGGCTGAGTCTTTCAGACATTGTGATAGGTCAAGAAACAAGCTGTAGATGAAGCATGCATCATGGAGGTGTATGTGAGTGGGCTTGGAGAAGGGGTGGTAGAGAGGAAAGCTGGAGTTCAGAAAGAAGGGACTGGATGCGGATGGCAATCTGAACTCCAGACCTGGGACATCATTGCAGGAGATGGATGTCTGTATATGCAAATAGGAGACAGTAGTCTGGATGCTCCGGGGAGCATGGAATTCCTGCCTCCATTAGGAGACTGGTCACGTGGCTAGTCCGAAAGGCACCATTTGCTAGTTGTACCCCACAATGACGTATCTGATCCAGCATCTGTAATGTTTAAGATTATGTTGAACAATATGCAATATTCTCATAATCTAGATAGGAGTGGACCAATTCTGTGTACAGCTGTATAAGCATATAGGGGTTTGTGCCCCAGTTGGTGTTGCCGAGGCATCGAAAGAGCTTTAGTTGACAAAGATGAGGAAGGCATGCCAACGAGCATCTAAGGTCAGTTGCCGCCCCCCCCCCCCCCCCCCCCAAAGAAAACAATGAGAGTCGATCACATTGAGGAACTGGTCATCAACATAGAGATCCTGATGACGATGCACTGTATGGTGACAAGAGAAATGCATAACGCAGGTCTTGGCAGCTGAAAAATGGAATCTATGAATGAGAGCCCAAGACTGCACTTGATGCATTGCTCCCTGCAGTCTGTGTTCAGCAACACCCATCATGGATGAACAAAAATAAATACAAAAATCATTAGCATACAAAGAAGAGGACACTGTAGGCCATGCACCAGCCACCAGACCACTGATAACAACTAAAGAGAGGACTCTCAAAACAGAACCCTGAGAAACCCTTTTCTCCTGCAGATGGGAGGTGCTATGGAGGGCACCAACCTGTATCTGAAAAGTGTGACATGAAACGAAGTTCTGAAAAAAATCAAGAGTGATTCAGGGAGGCCACACTCACTTAAGGTGACAAGAATGGGTGGACCATGTGGCATCATAAGCTTCACGCAGATTGAAGAAGACAGCAACCAGATATTGACACTGGCCCAAAGCCATTTGGATAGCAGACTTCAGGTGGACTAGATTATCTGCAGTAGAGTGGCCTTTGTGAAAATCACCCTGGGTTGAAATCAAAAGGTCCGGGGATTCACGGATCCAATACAGTCTTTGACTCCCCATATGTTCAAGTAATTTGAAGAGGACATTGGTTAACTGATCACATGGTAGCTGCCTATCTGAAGAAGCAGTTTAAACCATTTTAAAACTGGAATAACGAGACTTTCTCGCTACCGGGAAGATAATTCCCTCTCGCTTCAGAGATGGTTAAAAATGGCAAGTATATAACATTGGTTAGCCACCAGTAAGTGGTGAAGCATTTCGTTGTGCTCCTGGCCTGGCCCAGGAGTAGCGTCAAGGCAGGGTGCAAGGGCACTGGCGAATCCCCTCTTGCTAAGCAAGGCATTACAAAACTCCAGGTAGTGAGGAATGAAAGATACAGGGAATCGTTCCAAATGGTGTTTGAGAAGACAGAACACAGGCAGATAGTGTACCGATGCTGAGATCTTGGCGAAACGCTGAGCAAAATGATCAGCAACAGGGCCCAGGCTGGTGAAGACAACACCATTCACGGAAATTCCTGGGACAGCTGTAGTAGGATGGCAGTTAAAAATGCACCTGATTTTTGCCAATATCTGCGAAGGAGTATGTGGCTCTAAGGTAGACATATCGTTCCCACCTAATCTGTTTCTAGCTTTTAAGAAGATAATTGGACCAAGCATGAAGCCATTTAAAGGCCAGGAGGTTTTCAAGAGATGGATGCAGAAGTCCACCGAGGGACAGTCTTCCATCAGGGAGAACTGTTTTTCCGAAGCAGCTGCTGAAAGGATGGCCTCGGTCAAACTCCATAAAGACTCATCAGTGTCATCACGTCATCACATGATGGAGCGGTTGGGATGGCAGCTGAGGAAAAGGTATCCCAATTCACACAATTAGGGGTGCATCCATATGAGTGATGCTGAATGAAAGATAAGACAATTGGAAAATGATTGTTGTCGTGCAAATCATCATAAACCCCTCACTGAATAGAAGGGAGGAATCCAGGACAACAGATGGAAAGATCAATGGTCAAGAAATTGCTGTGTGCCACATTAAAGTGGATAGCAGCTCCAATGTTGAGGAGGTAGAGATCAAGCTCTACCAGCAGGTCTTCAACAATTCTGTCCCTATCAATGGCCACAGTACCATTCCACAGAAGGTTACTGGTATTAAAATCTTTAACGAGAAGGAAGGAGGGAGGGAGCTGTCAAAGGAGGACAAGGAGAGTAGGGAGTGTAGGAAGACGGTCTGCGGGAAGATAAAGATTACATAATGTTACTGCAGAGTCTAAACAGATCGAAACGGCCACTACTTCCAGTGCAGTATGAAGGGGAATCCTGGAACTAACAATGTCCGTTTAGACAAACATACAGAGACCACCAGAAGCTTGCAAAGGGCTGACCTGGTTCCACGGGATCGGACCCTGACTGAGGAGGAGGGAGCGACACCCTCTGGGATGTCGGGGTGGGGGTGGCGAGCAGCCTCATCTCGAGGCTTAAGCATCTTCTTTTTCTCCTTGGGGAGGGGGGGGGGGGCGAGAGGTGTGGGCGGGAAGAGTTGCAACAATATCTGGATGAGAACAAACTGGCCTCGAGGACCACAGAACATGGGTTCCATGTCCACTCAAAGTCAGGCTTCTTGCCCTGGAGATACTGGGGAGTGGGGGTTCCTAGAGGGAGCCCTATCCCCAGTGAGGCCAGAGAAACGGTTTCTTGAAAGGAGCTGTTTTGTGAGGAGAGGGAATGAGAAGCACCAGGTCGGAGCAAAGGGAAGGGGGACAGGACGGAGGTAAGAAGGAAAGAGGAGGGAGAAAGGACACAACAAAAACAAATATAGACTTTAAAGATATCATCAGGTGGAGACAGTTGAATTTCTGTCAGGCCTCAGAGTAGGTTAGATGATACAGAATTTTGAATTCCTGAATCTTTCTTTCCTGTTTATAGATCAGGCAATGGGGTGATCGAGGAGAAGTTAGCCAGAACGGTTAACGCACTAGGGCAGTGGGATGCAAAGACCCTCCTCCCCCACATGGAGGGGGTGGCCACAGTCCCCACAAACAGGATTAGCATAACATTGTGAAGACTTGTGACCAAAGCAGAGACATAGCATGGGAGGTGGGATACAGGACTTCACAATGCAATGGTAAACTGTAACTCTGATTTTACAGGAAAGGTATACCTCTCAATGGCCAGGATGAAAGAGCTGGTATCAATGTGATTGCCCTTAGGACCTCTCTGGACTCAACACAGAAAATGAATGCTGCACTGTGCCAGATTAGTCCAGTGTTCCTCATCAGGCTGAAGGAGGAGATCCCTGTGAAAGATAATGACTTTTATCATATTTAAGGGCAGGCAAGGAGCGATGCTCACCAGTATGACTCCAAAGAGCACGCAAGCTCAAAACGAAGCTGACTGACTGGAAGAAGTTTTAATCAATAGGGAACCTCACCATACTTATCTTCTGTACTATCTATAAAAAAATAAATTAAAATAAAATTAAAATAAAGGAGAAACCTGGTAATGACAAAAGGCTGCCTGTCTCTCCTGGAACAAACCAAGAAAGGGTAACGAGAAACCAAAATTGAGAGCATAGAGAGAACATTTTTTTCTGAAGAGACAACTGTGGCAGCGTGGCCAGAAGTATGGAGCTTTGCACACTTCATGTGCAGTGCATCCGCCCTGGTACCATCAATTCTGATTGGGGTTTCATCCTGTAGATGCCACCCAGATGTGGCCAAGGCTGCCTGGTAAGGCAGTCATTGTCGGGAGCTCCAGTGCCCCAAAAATACGAGCAACCAGTCCTAGTCAAATATGAAGTAGTGACAGCTCAGGTACCAGAAGTGTGACCCCTGTGTTGTCTTGGAGCTCAGCCAGATGGGCATATGACAACCCCACCAAACTCACCAGCTACATGTGATGGTGACCCAGTAAGAGGGTGGAGAGGGAGGGGTGGAGAGGGAGGGGTGGAGAGGGAGGGGGGAGAGGGAGGGAGGGGGGAGTGAGGGAGCGGGGTGGGAGTGAGGGAGCGGGGTGGGAGTGAGGGAGGGGGAGGGAGTGAGGGAGGGAGGGAGGGAGGGGGGAGAGAGGGAGGGGGGAGGGAGGTGTAGGGGTGAGGGGCAGGGGTGATGGGGGAGGGAGGGAGGGAGGGGGGAGGGAGGTGTAGGGGTGAGGGGCAGGGGTGAGGGGCAGGGGTGAGGGAGGGAGGGGGAGGGAGGGAGGGGGAGGGAGGGAGGGGGAGGGAGGGAGGGGGAGGGAGGGAGGGGGAGGGAGGGAGGGGGAGGGAGGGGGAGGGAGGGGGAGGGAGGGGGAGGGAGGGGGAGGGAGGGGTGAGGGGGAGGGAGGGGGAGGGAGGGGTGAGGGCGGGGGAGGGGTGAGGGATGGGGAGGGGTGAGGGAGGGAGGGAGGGGGAGGGAGGGGGGACGGAGGGAGGGGACAATAAACACAAGACCAAAAAGGAATAATGGAACTGAGGAAACAGTCAGGTTGTTATAAAGGGAAACACCAAGGAAGAATGGCAGGAAGGATGGGGAGGAGCTAGGATGAGAAGGAGTGAATATGGATAAGTGAATGCAACCAGGGAGAGAAGAACATTGGTAGCAGCTTGGGACCCCAAGGGCACTACACACATACCCACAAAAGAGCTATGGGTTCACCGGGGAGGCAGAGGGGAAGGAGCACGGACAGGGAGGGAGGGGTATGCGGAAAAGAATGCAGCACTGGGAGGAAGACAGGGCCACAATAGCTCGGGGGCCCATGTACACCATGCACAAACTCACGAAAGAGCCATAAGGCCCCTGGCGGGACCTGTAGAAAGGGGAATCAGTTCCAATGCCTAGGATGAAGACGCTGGAAATGTCTCCCATAACCTTACTGATGCAATATGACAGGGGGCAAAGATGACACAGGTCTACAACTGCCAGTGTGCTCTGAAGGGGTCCACCATGGTAATGGATCTGTTGAGTGATGACAAGGAAGTGACATCACCAGAAAGTATTCGCTGTCACAAAGAGCACTGTGTAGCAACCATTTTAGCAAATCCATGAGACTGAGGGAATAGATCAAAAGGTTGATACCAGAAAAGGTGTTATGGGTGGCACTGTAGTGGTGAGGAGTATCATCACTGAGGATACACAAATAAAACTCGGAAGGAAGCTGGTGAATCAAAGGGCCCGTATCAGACGAAGAGGTACTTCCCCACAAGAGGGTGGCATGCACTGAAATCCTCAAGTAGGAGAAAGGGGGAGAGATGTTTGATTAATGTGGTCATCTCTACACAAATAAGTGCCCACATAGGATTGCTGGA
This sequence comes from Schistocerca nitens, assembly GCF_023898315.1. NCBI lineage: Eukaryota > Metazoa > Arthropoda > Insecta > Orthoptera > Acrididae > Schistocerca > Schistocerca nitens. The sequence goes on along the minus strand of NC_064619.1, from coordinate 496,779,015 downwards.
TAGTTTGCACTTGCACTGCTATTGCTTCCACTACAGTACAGGGAGGAACCCAGTTACTGACAACATCTGAGCAAACCAACGTGGACTCTTCCAGATGCTCTTTCGGGGCAAGATTCCGACAATGTATGGTACCACTGAGTTTAGGAATGGTCACTAGTGACGTGCATTTCTTTGAGAGCAACACAGACCGCAAAAGAAGAAACTGGTTGTTATAGTTCTGGCACAGGACAGTAACATGCACTGCAGTTCCACTGGATCACCATGCTGAGGTTGTCTCAGTTAGGCATGAAGGAGGCAGGAGAACAGAGCTCACTCCAGTATCACTGTCTGTTACTAGTGGGTGTGGAACCACATCAATGAACATTAGTTTGGAGTCTGACAGCGTGGGAATTTCTCAAGTTTTCTTCTTCTTCTCTTTCACAACTTTGTGAGGACTTATCTGCTGCTGATGTAGAAATGGAAGAAGAGCAAGCAGCCCTAGGACCCACAGTCCATTATTCTTTCAGCCAATGGCTGGCGACAGGGTTCTGATCTGCATAATCGGCACTAACTGCAGTCAATCTGAAGAGACTGCTCGAACCTCATAGGAACTGGCTGAAGGCTTAGGTCATTTCTTGATGTCAAATACCCACCATGATGCTGTCTACTCTGAACAAGGGCTCTTCCAATGGTCACCTCCCTAGCTGAGCAAAGGCCACATGGCCAGTTCTCCAAGTCATGATGCCTCCAAACAGGTAAGCACCTACTCCTCAGCTTGTGCAGAGAAGTCACAGCTCGAGCATCAGCAATATGATGCTTATTAACGTAGGCTTTCACAGCCATTGTCACAGTCAATAAAATTTTTCCTGGTTTGTGACCGCATTGTCAATATGTAACACTACCAACGTTTCGGTCACTGTTGCAAGTGACCTCCTTCAGTGTGTTTTTGTTTAAGTCAGTAATGTTACATATTGACAATGCGGTCACAAGCCCAGAAAAATTATATTGAGTAATGATGATTGTGTGGCCAGGGAGCTACTACCATACAGATACCTGACTTCCCCCCCCCCCTCCGCCCCTCACCCTCCCCCCCCTTTGCCTGCCACCCACATGGACTGGCTACAATGCTAGATAGTGAGCAAAACACCCACATGGGTCGCAAAATCATGAGATCTAAAATAAGGAAACCAAGGGGGAGAAGCCAGAATCAATGTTCTAAAAGCAAACTAGGTTGTCAGCAGGGAACCTATCCTAGAGAATAAGTAAGAGAAAAGATATGTTCATAGAGTAAAATTGGAGCATAGGAAAGGAAGAAGTACTGCAAGGGTTTTGGGACCCATGCTTGTTATGCATGTTCTCTCTCACAAAAGAGTTGTGAACCTCCTGAGTGGTTATAGACAACTATTGTTTTCACCTGCAGTCATTTGTGCTTGGCAGTTGAAAGCTGGCTACAGCAATGTCAGCAATCGGGGATCACATCTCCCCGTCTGTACTTTAATATTGCTGGATTCTACTTGTTTACTCTTTTTGGCATCTATATTCAGAATGACGTTCACGTTGGTACTCCAGTAATTTGGTTTCAAGAGCTTTATGATTAATTCCCAGCATTTCACCTTTATGTTTCTACGTATCACTTCATGGAACCATAGAATCACTTAACAAGCGACACACTGATACCACCATCAGAAATAAGTTTCTTTACCTTTCCTTTTAGAAATGTCTAATGATTGCTTAGTATAAATCAATGCAAATGTCTGCTATTTGACTTCAGTAGCATTTCACTGTGATTCAGATTTGTTGAGGATCTAACACAGCATACTCCTGCAATTGCACATAAAATGGTCAACATAAGTAATGAGGGCTACCATTACGAATATCTGAAAAATTAGTGTACACTAATAATAGTGATACAAAATGCAAAACTATATTACAGGTTGGACAAATTTAAGTTATTTGAACAACATGCAAACTATTTGGGATACATTTTGAATAAATACTTTTATATATGTAGTTCCATATCGAACCAAAAGTTAAGCTGCCTAGACCAACAAACTAAAAAGAGCTTTAGTCTTCTCCTGGAAAGGCAAACTATTATATTAAATTCATCACAAAGGACCTAAATATCATGCACCCATTAAACCATCTCCACAACATAGAGAAGTTTTGTTTCAATATTTCAAGAAACATGAACAAACATGGTACTCTCCTAAAACCATCTCCTTTCTCACCTGATTAACCCTAGGTGCTGGCCTCCAATGATGCAGAGCATAGCATTAGCGAAGTTCTCTGATGTGGAAGAACAGATGGTAGAATACAACCAGCTGCGTTTGCATGAAACTGTCACTGAAATCACAAAAGAATTACTTATACAGTAAGGAGGCGGCTCTTGAAATTGTCTATCTCTCTGGTCCAAAGATGCTAGACAAAACAGTGCAACACATCAGACGTTGGGCTTTATTTCTTAGCTTATAATTATGGAACCTATTAAAAAACACAGGGCAGCATGACAAGACTGGTCGCGATGGAGATCGGCATTGGCTGGTCCACACCTTTCCTGTCACATCTCATTGCTCAGCAAAATGACCAATGAAGAGGACATACTATAAAGGGTGCAAAGTTACAATGAATGAGGCTGGGCTGACTAAGTGTCTCAAAGAACACTGGCAGATTTGTGTGTTTGGAATAGCCAACTGATTCTGGATGGACTACATGGATATTGTGTGCTTGCTAATGACCCCGACTTTGACAGTTATGTACAACTAATTACTTACTTTACGCCAAGCTGTATGATACAATAACTAGTAAATTATACAGACAATATTCAAAGAGAAGAACAAAATATCAACTGCAACCAAATTAACGAACTGTAAGATGTCAACAACTCCACAAGATTTTGTCTATACACACTAATACAGCAGTACAGCACTGCACTGATTCCCAAGGGCTACTCTGAATCATCTGTTATACAAATTAACACCGAGTACTTTAATGTGCAGATGAAACAGAAACCAATTTGAAATTATTAAGCATATAACCAGAGCCTACCATCTGATTCATGTATGTATTTATTTAGTGACAATTCCCATAAACTCCAAAAAATTGATGGGGGATGCCTGCTGCTGTTTCGTTCCTTACCTTAAAAGAAAGTGAAACTTCCTGGCAGATTAAAACTGTGTGTCGGACTGAGACTCTAACTAGGGACCTTTGTCTTACGCGGGCATGTGCTCTACCAACTGAGCTACCCAAGCACGACTCTTGACCCATCCTCACAGCTCTGCTTCCAACAGTACCTCGCCTCCTACCTTCCAGACTTCACAGAAGCTCTCCTGCGAATCTTGCAAGACCAGCACTCCTGGAATAAATGATATTGCAGAGACATAGCTGGGACCGATGACCGTAGCAGCCTGGTCCCTTTAATCCCACAAACCAACCAACCAGAGACATAGCTTAGCCACAACCTGCAGGATGTTTCCAGAATGAAATTTTTGCTCTGTAGCAGAGTGTGCACTGATATGAAACTTCCTGGCAGTTTAAAACTTTCTTAAAAGAAAGTATTGCCTGAATCTCTTACGTGATGATTCTGACACTGCTTGTCTACGTAAAAACATACTGTATCATTGACATTCATCTATTATAGAATCTATAAACATATGTTGGACTAAAACAATGTAGTGTCTAAAATATCACCTTTTCTGGTTTAATCTGACACTTTAGTGTGTCTATGTCAAACCATTAACAGCAGTATCAAAAATGTAGGAAAAGACAGATTGCTACTTAGCATTCACATTAAGTTGCAGACAGGCACAATCAAAAGACACTTACACATAAACTTTCAGTCACAGCCTTTGTCGGAAATAGAGAAACACACACCATTCATTCACACAAGCAAGCACACCTCACACACGTGACTGCCAACTCCAGCAGCTAGTGCCAGAATATGTGAATGTGTGGAGTGTTTTTCTCTTTTCCCCACGAAGACTGGCTGAAAGCTTATGTGTAAGTGTCTTAATTGTGCCTGTCTGCATCCTTATTGGTAAGCAGCAGCTACCTTTTCAAACACTGTTTATATTCCTTCTCGGAATTTCCATTGTTTCGTTAATGGTGGTTGTTACGTATATTGGCAGTGTGCCACTGGCTGGCAAATGATTATATGTGTATTGTAAATGATTAATGGAAAATCTCATATAAAGATGTGAAACAAATACTAACAAAGAAATAGATGGGCTGGCCAGTACTTACCTCAGCCTTACTACCCTCCCTGTTTACCTTTCCCTGTTGCTTCATAACCTGGGTTGTGAGTAACTGAATCCACTGTCCCTTCTTCCCCTCTTTTCCCCTCCCTCCTCCCTGATGAAGGAACAAAGTTCCGAAAGCTAGGAATGTAAATTTTCTGTTCTGTTTTGTGAATCTATCAGCTGTACTGAGTTGAGGTAAGTACTGGCCAGCCCCTCTATCTCTTTGTTAGTATTTATATGTGCATTGTATCACATATGTAATATGCACTCTGTGTATGGATTATTCTTTGGTGGAGAATACTGTGAGATCTCCATGTATGTAATCATGACCTTTTGGCTCTGTATCTATTCAGTATGAAAAAGTTGTTAGGAATGTTGTTAATGAGATATAAAAAGTCAATTGAAATACATGAATGGAAAAGGAATTTCAAGAGGAAGGAGTCAAACAACAGATCAGTGAAGAGACTCAAAACAAATTATACTGGCTTCCTAATTTATTAATCAGTAATCAAGGTTTCAGTTATGATGGTATGTGCTTCATAGGAGTGTTAGATGCTGCGGATGAGCCTGCTACACAGTCAAAACCATTTCATGCCACCACTACAAGAGCTTCCAGCTTCACTATTCATGCCCACATTGCACACGGCAAAGTCCCTCCAATCGACAATATTCTTTGTTCACAGGAGTTTCCACCTCACTTATACTGTCTGTTTAGAATGGAGAACCAAATCATAAATAAAATTCAAACATTTAACATCAACATATAAACTCATTAATAATCAGAGTAACAAAAAAATGGTAAGAGAGAATTCATTTTGCCAACGAGATGGTGGACTTGTTGTAAAATATGAATATTATAGATTTGTTTCATTACATTCTTTGTATTTGCTTTGCGTAGTGTAGTGTGCTAAACTGTGTATTTTGCTCCAGGGTTGGTCATTGGGAAATGAAACTGAACTGTATCTGACTGAGATGGGGACTTGTGATACCAAGGGCTGCGTAATTGTATGACTGTAGGTGTATGCACTCTAATCCTTTCATGCTTCACTAATATCAGGGTATTTTATAGGTATCAGTCAGTCAGTCACTCAGTAGATTGGCCATTTCAATTGCTGTCGTTAGTTCGAAAATTTTCACCATGACACTGGTTCACTGTTGTAGGAATAATTGTTATAAAGTAAGTGGTAACTGTTAGGCATTTGTAATATGTTGAATGTGTTATGGTTATAACCTACCACCAGTTAAAAATGGTACAACAGGGCGAAATGAATATTCAGCAGCTGGTGGAAATTGAGGAGCAGGCCGTGTATAGAGAACAGGGGTTTGATCCTTTTATACAACTTTTGAATAACTTTACAAGATTTATCTGAGAGTTTAAAGCTGGAAATATTCATGCAAATGCAAGGAATTCAGATTTCCTTACTTTCTGAGATCGCAAAGGTATGAGCTGGACTCCACAATGAACTAACCAATTTTCATGCTGCCTTGCAGGGCAAAATACAGGAACTTTCACAGTCTCATTCTGCTCTACTTCAAGGAATTTCTGAATTTAGGGAAACAGTAAGAATGTGCCTGAAGCTGTTAAGAATTTACACGACAAAATGTTGAACTTAAAGCAAGGTCATGGAGACGTAGTTGTTAGTGCTGAAGGATTAACTATCCTAGTTTCAAGTGTGACCCATGAGCAAGACCACACTATAACCCAAAGGTATACAGCATAGAAAGATAAATTCAATACTTACTTCTGCACCTGGCTGTGCGTAAGGGCAATCAATTAACTGTCAAAGTGCAGGAAGATGTGAATGCAGTTGTTGTGACAATTATATGCCAGAAGAATAATTTAGAGGAGGAGATTACCAAAGATTTAAAAGAAGTTAAAATACAGATAGGAGATAATTTTCTTCAATAACAGACTGAAATAAATCAACGTATAGAACCAGTGAATTGTGAATTAGCCAATACAAAGTGAGAGTTGTAGGATAACCAATCTAATGTTAGTGACAAAAGAAGAGGAAATCTGCAACATACCAAGCCATTTGTTCCACAGTAGCAGCCGACATCGACCAATCCAAAACTGCCACTCCAATTGCATACAATATAGCAGAGCAGGGAATGACTTTGCCACACTTATGATGGAGGAGAAACTTGTTAAATACCAGCAATTCAAGTATTCAATCCTTACAAGAAGACAATTTATTTCATTGTGTTCATTCATACATTTACAGGCGTCTTGCCACGAATGTGGACTGAAGCACAAACAATCAGTTATATGAGTGGTTTCATATATGGTGATGGCACATTACAGTAGAGGTCTGCAGATTGGGCATTTTGTTCACTCAAACTCACCTAAGAACAGTGCGCCCAGACACGCCATGCATGAGTGTGAATACTTGGAACTCAAACGAGGTGCCATGGGGAGGGGAGGGAAGACATTGCCCAGATTGGCACAGTCACTGCTGTGTGTGTCTGTTGCCTGGTGTTGCTTCTGTCATCTTTCAATCAGATGACAGAACTACACTCGCATAAATTTAGTTAAGCAGTAGTGTATATTCCTGTAAAGTAATGTCTAATTCTGACATCATTTATGGCCCATAAAAGAAAATAGCTAGCTGTAAACAATCACAAAATTTGGAAACAGTTTAAAATTTCACAGGAAACCTATGCATCAACTTTTGTAATGATGGTTAGTCTCGAAATGAAAACCCACATTGCTGTTTTTTGTAACACCATCTGCTCTATTGATTCAAAATTACATACGTGAATTTTAGCACATAAGAAGTTTGAAATCCAACACGAACAAAATTGTCTCCTAATTATATTCTCAGTAATTGTTGTAATCACAATGAATTGTCTGTGGAGCATCTACTCATTTCACATCAATTCTGCTTTGTCTGTTCAAGATAAGTTTCCCTGTTGACTGAAATATCTTTCGCCAGCCCCTTTTGAGGTGAGAACAGATAACATTCTTCTCACTAAATTAGTTAGCTTGGAAAATGACTACTGTCACGCTTCCATTCCTCAAGTGGATAGTCATACCTGCCACTATCCATTTGGGTTGAATACAAATCAGCCTCACTGGTAGAAAATGTATGACATGGTCCACAGTCAAGCCACTCCCAAAACAGGAACTACATCTTTTTTGCTGGTAAGTGCAGCTGATGTTGTCTCGGTGGTGCAGAATAAATGTTTATGGATATCACAAAAACTGAGTAAGTTATTACTGAGATACCACAATTTTGTTCTAGCTTATATTTTAGCTCAAATCTGACACACAGTATTTAACATCTCAACATTATCACAAACAGCCACCATTTTTAACAATACGAAGAGTGATTACAGAAAGGTTACGATTCTGTGCACTATTCGAACCAACTTCCTCCTCTATGAGACGGAGACAGCACACTTTTCATGCTCATAGTTTCTATAGTTAATGTATAACATAACAGTTGTATTGTGCTGCCAAATAATAGTGACAGTGAAACTGTCGTTTTACAATTAAGCACAATTTTCATTTGCAGGACACACAAGACGTTTTGCACAAGAAAATTGGATCTACAGCAATCTAAACATGCCTTTGTATTTTTAGGCATTGTGTTAGTATGACTTCTCAGTTTATACAACCAAAACAAAGCAAACTGAACTGAACTGTTGCACCTTTGAATGGCTCTAAAAAGGTCACAAGTTCTTTTGCAGTGGTATTATAACAACCAATAAGTTTTCAATGACACCTTTCTCCGCAAGCATTTCCTTGGTTTTATTGTAGTGTCTAACTACAGACTGCAGCATTCTAAACAACTTTTTCCACCTAGTCTCTGTTTCTTGCTTGGAGATTGTAAGAAATTCATATCACCAGTTTATCTTCATCAGTCTTTAATGGAAATCTCTTCCCAACATTGCTACAACAACTGTCTTCTGCACTCAGAATAAATTCTTTTGAATCAAGTTTCATTTTCACAGTCTCCTTTCCGTCATGCTCACATGCCTTGATTATGCAGCAGGCAGCTGAGTGGTGATTAGGTAACTAAAGGAGATGGTTGGGCCATTCAAGCACAAAATGCTTGAATGAGTGTCAAGGTAGTCTAGCACAGTTGCTCCCCATGTCCAAAGCAGATGTACTGATATCCGCCAGACTTTCGCAGAACTATAAGCAGCGAGTAATTCGAGTGAGCATAAACGCCACATGCGGACCTCCACGTTATGGGCATTAAAGCAGCTGAGTCATTTCATACATTTATTGCAAAATACTAATCAAATGTGATACAGGAGCATTTGCATCAATAAGTATTTGAGCCAGAGTCTTTTAATATACCAAAGGGCAATTCACATAGATATTTTTAAAAATACATTAATAAAATTGAATATTGGATGGAACAAATTGTGGAAAAACGTTTATTACAGATTCTGAAGGTCAAGTTGACACCTAAAATTAAAGAAAAGTACATGTGAACGACTCAAATCTGGATGAGTTCTTGTCTGTGTTAGATACTCTTGATATGTTGTAAGAGAACCTGAAGGCAAGTATGCCACAGCCTAACAATCAGGCAAGTTCTACTAATCCTAACAACTATCGCAGATTCAGTTAACCACTGGATGACAGACAGTACCAAAATGAGAGTGGACCGAATTCACTGAATTCCACTGTGAGTAACATATACATTACTGGCAATAGTGAAGGAAATGGAAACTCAAACAATCATAATCACTTCCACAGTAGGAGGCATGAAAGGAGAGTCAGTTGTGGTTATCACACAAATCAAGGAAATCATAAACAGCACCAACATCAACCTGCACTAGCATAAACAACGAGTGGGGGAATAATCCACCGATTATAACAGAGGTGGAGGACGAAAAACAAAATATATGTCAGCTGGAAAAGCACATAGAGAAAATATGGGCAAGTATACGTTTGAGAGAGTTGAACATTTCAAGTACTTGGGCTTGACAGTTACGCATCTAAATGATACCTCCTATGAAATTAAGCATCTATCCTCAAGCCTCCTGACTCGTGCCACTAAATTAACTACCTATAAATCACTTATACAACCAGTGCTTACATATGCCTCTGAAGCCTGGACATTAACAACTAAAGATATTGAAACACTGGATGCATTTGAAAAAAATGTACTTAGATGAATTATCGACCCAATTTGTGAAAGAGGAAGATGGAGAAGAAGTTACAACCTTGAGTTGTATATCATATACAAAGACCAACCCATCAGAAGGTAGTGAAATCATCCAGATTGAGGTGGGCGGGACATGTGGCTCGCATGAATGATACAGAATTACCAAAAAGAATATTACAAGGAAAGCCAGGAGGGCAGTGAGGACGTGGTCGGCCAAGAGCCAGATGGGAAGATGGAGTAATCGAAGATCTTAGGAAGATGGGATATAGAAACTGGAGAGTATTGGCAAAGGACCGAGAGAAATGGAAGGAAATTGTAGAAGAGGCCAAGGCTCATCATGAGCTGTAGAGCCAAGAAGAAAGGAGGACAATTATCCTACCTGGACACAACCAACATTAAATAAATGCGACCACATCTCACCCCCAATGCACTGGTCAAGAATTGGTATATGAGCTGTGGTGGTGGTGGTAGCAGCTTATTTTTATTGATGCTATGGTATAATGATAGGTGAGATATACGTGAGGAACTTTCACAAGATCCAAATCCATATAAATTCAACTCAACTGAAATATCACAATCCACAGTTCATACTGAAACAGAAGGCTATACTAGACACAGAAGCTTGTATCAATGCAGTCTTGATGGCACTATTCCAAAGGATTCAGGAAAGAGCTGATGTATCCACTCTTTCTGTGGTAAACTGTCAATAGTAGTGGCTGTTGGAGAGTGTTTATGAATTGTAAAATGGCAGCAACTAAAAATAATGCTGGGTAATGTAACTACATTATGCACATGCCTGGTGATGCCAAATTTAGTCATAGACTGTGTACTTGGACTCAAATGGCTGAAAGAAAAGGCTCGAGGCTTCAAGAAGCTCAAATTTACAAACAAAAGAGTCTCAACCACAGTTAACCTAGCAAAGGAATGCTTGCATGGAAAATACTGTCAAAGATTAACAATTTGATGGATAGATTGAGCAGCTGCAGATAAATTAAAACAATTGCCTGGTGCTACAAAAATATGTGAGCAGACTTGGGCCAAGAGTGATGAATCGATTGGCACATCACCTTCAGAGGAAAGAGTTATTAGAACTTTTACTGAAATGTGCCCAGGTTTTTGAGGAAAAGCCTGGCTTAATAAGTGGATAAGTTTGCCATTTGAATACAAAACTAAACTGTAGATACTGCTGCACCCACTATGCACTTCCCTGCGCACTTAGATCTGCCACTGACCACTAGATCAAGAGAATGCAGGAATTAAGAAAGATAAAAAACTGTAATGAGGAGGACTATGAAGCAGCAAATAGGAAGCCAAGATATCAGGATGATTCAATCGCACACAAGAAGAAAACAAAAGTACGATAACATTAAACACTACTAATTCTATTAAGAAGACTAAGACTCTTGACCAGTTGCTCACAATCTTAATGACATGTAGTTTATTTACCAATTAGGTTTAGCCTTAAGTGATCAGATTTTAGGTTTTATGTTCAAATATTCTCCATATGTGAAAAAAACTATTTACTTCTGTATCTGTGTAATTATATATAAGTGCAAGTTTCCAATTAATAAAGTTTTAGGAGTAAGATGGAGAAAGATGTTGGTCAATTCAAAATAAGAGAATATTTAGTATTGTTTAATCATGTTGTTACAACCTACTAGTTATAATGAAGTTTTTTTATTAATTAATCTATGAGAGTTTTCAATTAGAAACTAGGATTAGTACTTGGTTGATGATCTTCTAGTGAACCAGTTTTCCATGTGTGGTAGTTACCTGTACGCAAGTTGAATTCATAATCAAACAATGGAAAACCCAGGCTGGAATGTAGCAATATTATGAGAAGGAAAGTTGCTACTCATCATATAGCGGAAATGCTGAGTCGCAGACAGGCACAACAAAAAGATTTTCACACTTAAAGCTTTTGGCCAATGGCTTTGTCATCAATAGACACACATGTGCACACACGCACTCACGCAAACGCAACTAACACACGCGACTGCAGTCTCAGACAACTGAAACCACACTGTGAGAAGCAGACCTGATGCATGATGGGAGTGGCAAATGGCTGGGGAATGGAGGAGGCTGGGGTGGGCAGGGGGGAAGGATAGTATGGTGGGGATGGCGGACAGTGAAGTGCTGCAGGTTGGGTGGCGGGCAGGGGAGGTGGGGCAAGTAGTGGGCAAGGTGAGAAATAGAAATAAAGAAATAAATAAATAATACTAAAATAAATAAAAAATAAAAAGCCCCGCAATTTTTTTTGTGATTAGGCTTCAGAACCTATCCCCAGTACTAGTGAATGGTCACGATATGCATGTGTACAAGTGCTTGCCTTAGTCCATTGAAATCAAGTATGCAATGAGTAGATTACAACCTAATTCTCAAATGTACAATTTGTGAGTCTGTCAAGCAAAAATAAATTGACTGATGTGTGTAAACTGAACTCTACATTTGTAACAGTAATCTTATTCGGACTTCAACGTGTATTACTTGGTGTGATATTATACACGGACACATCTTTTATGCACTTACGTGTGTGGTTTAGTTGAACATTTAACCAACAAGAAATGATCTGAGGACTTATTTACTAAGTTGAGTCTTAATGTCTTGTGAACAATGCAAATTATACATATATTTCATGAAATCTCAACATGAATGCTGCTGTGGATGTCATGTGACGAGTATATTCCAGAATGTTCAAACTGTTGAATGCTGCCATGGCGTAAGAAAGATGTTACAACCTGATCAGACTAGTGACTGATGCTAGTAAGGTTCTGTATCCACACGAATTGCTTGAATATGAATATCTCTAGACTACGGTTGAATAGAAATGAAATGAAAGAACATAAATTGATCCATTTCTTCTAACCCTACTAAACAAAAAACAAATCTTTCCTATCCTTGATCCAGCTGTTCAAATTTTTCATCCCCACTACTAGCCTTGCTGTTTGTCACTGGCTGGAGTCCATTCCCGTCTGAAAGAGTGTTGCTGCCACTTCACATCATCATTCCTCTTTCAACCAGTTCCCAGCCAAATCCATCCATTCACCTTACTGGCGTATCACTGCCATCTCAAGCCGACATCTTCAATTGCTAACTTCCAGTCAATCAACATGCAACTTCAAAACTTACAAATTTGATTATATGAATATAATAGAGGGAAACATTCCACGTGGGAAAAATATATCTAAAAACAAAGATGATGTGACTTACCAAACGAAGCGCTGGCAGGTCGATAGACACACAAACTAACACAAACAAACACACAAAATTCAAGCTTTCGCAACAAACTGTTGCCTCATCAGGAAAGAGGGAAGGAGAGGGAAAGACGAAAGGATGTGGGTTTTAAGGGAGAGGGTAAGGAGTCATTCCAATCCCGGGAGCGGAAAGACTTACCTTGGGGGGAAAAAAGGACAGGTATACACTCGCACACACACACATATCCATCCACACACATACAGACACAAGCGAATATGTCTGCTTGTGTCTGTATGTGTGTGGATGGATATGTGTTTGTGTGTGTGCGCGCGCGAGTGTATACCTGTCCTTTTTCCCCCCTCAAGGTAAGTCTTTCCACTCCCGGGATTGGAATGACTCCTTACCCTCTCCCTTAAAACCCACATCCTTTTTCGTCTTTCCCTCTCCTTCCCTCTTTCCTGATGAGGCAACAGTTTGTTGCGAAAGCTTGAATTTTGTGTGTTTGTTTGTGTTAGTTTGTGTGTCTATCGACCTGCCAGCGCTTCGTTTGGTAAGTCACATCATCTTTGTTTTTAGATATAAATTTGATTATATGATGGACTTCATCAATGATATATTAGCTTTACAGTGCCTACAAAGACTGATAATTGATATACCTGAATTTCAAGCTTATCATTTGTAAAGACAAGTATTAATGGCAGCTGAACCTTTCAAAAGTTTCATATTCAATATCCAATGATGGCCACAATGATGATTATCTGTGCATGTATTTTAAGAACATTTTCTAGTTGGGTTTTTTACAAATGTGCAATTAACTCGTACGTATCCTTAACAATTTAAGTGTAATGATATCATCAGCATGACACACTAACATGCACTAACATCTGATGCAGTTCTGTCCCTCAGAACTGAAGGCCTTACTCAGGTTTTTACCTAATTTCCCTTGAGTGGAATCAAATCGGGGAGGTGATGTTGTTAATCCATGCTTTGTAAGCTTTGCCGATTCTGAGATGTGTAGTTGTGCGTAGTAGTAGGTGATGGAAGTATCACTATACCTCAACAACAACACACAAATTGAATACACGTACCTTTTCACTGTGTTCGAGTACTTCAATATCATATATACCATATAATTCATGTTTACAACCTATAATGTGTTTAACATCTGTACCAATGATTATAACATTGTGAAATGAGAATGAATTACTGAAACACTAGACTGGAACATATTTCAAGGCCCATCTTAAATTTTAATACTCTGTCGGATGAATTTCCATTATGCATGTGAACTTTCTACCATGACAAACTGATTGAACTGACTGTTACCTTCAGCAAATAAATAAAATGCTAGAATGGTCACATATAATTCCACACTTCAAGGATAGGTTTACATTGCGGGGCTGTATAATATTACCTTTTCTAGTCTAATCTGGCAGTTCGGTGTGTCTGTGTCAAACCATTAATAGTAGCAGTTATGTACATTGGCTGTGTGCCACTGGTTAACCAACAATCATGTGTATTATATTGTAAATGTAATACGTGCTCTGTGCACAGTTTGTTTGCTGGTGGAGAGTACTGTGAGGTGTCCGTGTATGTAATCAGGAGTTTCTGGCTTTGTATCTACCGAGTACAAGAAAGTTGTGGCGAACATCGTTAATGAGATGTAAAAAGTCAGTTGAAACACACCTTAACAGAATGGAAAAGGCATTGACAAGAGGAAGGAGACAAATAAACGATCACTGAAGAGACTCGAACCGAATTAGATTTGCTTCTTATTTTATTAATCAGTAATCAAGGTTTCAGTTATGACAGTGCAGGATTAATTGTAATGTTGGATGCTGCGGATTAGCCTGCTACACGATCAACACTATTTCATGCCTCCACTATGAGACTTCAAACTTCACTATTTGGGTCCGCACTGCACATAACGGAGCCCCTCCAACTGTCAACTAATCTTTGTTCACAGGAACTGTTACATCACCTAGATCTTGTTTACATCACCTAGATATTCTGTTAAGAATTGTGATCTAAATCATAAATTTAAAAACTTAATTCCAACATATAAACTCATAAATAATCAGACTGATGAAAATTGTTGTAACAGACAATTCATGTCTCAAAGAGAATGACCTGCTTCACACCAACCATTATGTATTACAGTAATACCAGTCATATGAAATCCAGTTTGTGGCTTCCTCATGACATCCTGGAAAGGATGGATCAAGGCAATTAAGTGGATGCAATATTTCTCAGTTTCTGAAAAACATTTAACTCAGTACCAAACCAATGCTGATTATCAAAATTCATATATAGTTTCAAAGGAAATTTGTGGCTGTCATGAGGATTTTTTTGTAGGGAGGATTCAGCATGTTATATTGATTGGAGAGTCATCAGCAGATCAAGAAATAGCTTCAGGTATGTCCGAGGGGAACTTATCGGGACCCTTGCTGTCTGTGTTGTACATTAATGACCTGGCAGACAATATTAATGATGACCTTTGACTTACAGAAGATGGTGCAGTTATATATAATGAGGTGCTACCCGGAAAAAAAGCTGCACAAATAGGGTTGTCACAAGTTTCCCCGAGAGAAATTCCCCAATATTTCCCTGATTTCCAGACAAGTTTCAAAATTTTTCCCTTACAGATTTTAAGATCTCAAAAATTTATAAGGATTTCCGTGGGATCAAAAACCAAAAGTACTAACATCAACATCTTTTGTAACGAACTGTTTCTAGATGGAGAAAGCAAGCCAAATGGTATGTGTGTTTCATTATAACTACTGTTATTTTATTTCAATAAAACAAAAAATATGTGGTGACAAAAATAAGCATTTTCTTACAGTCGCAAGACAGATTTAAAATACCTTCACTGTTTTCAGAAAAAAAAAAGAAAGAAAGAAAGAAAGAAGTGTATAAGGCAGGGAAGAGTAGTGTAAACCAACACTAGAGGTGACCGCCAATAAAATGTTGGTTCTACCATGTTTGTTTCTGTCTTATTGCTCACTGTATTGCGTCTTTTATTTTACAGGTGGTGTGTGATTTTCCTTTTGAGATATACACTATGTGACAAAAAGTATCAGGACATCTGGCTGAAAAAGACTTACAAGTTTGTGGCGCTCTCCATCGGTAATGCTGGAATTCAATATGGTATTGGCCCACCCTTCGCCTTGATGACAGCTTTCACTCTCACAGGCATATGTTCAACCAGGAGCTGGAAGGTTTCTTGGGGAATAGCAGCCCATTCTTCATGGAGTGTGTTCTACAGGATTCAGGTCAGGACTCTATGCAGGCCAGTTCTTCACAGGGATGTTGTTGTTGTGTAACCGCTCTGCCACAGGCCACGCATTAAGAACAGGTGTTTGATCGTGTTGAAAGATGCAGTCGCCATACCATAATTGCTCGTCAACAGTGGGAAGCAAGGAGGTGTTTAAAACAACAATGTAGGCCTGTGCTGTGATAGTGCCAGGCAAAACAACAAGGGCTACAAGCCCCTCCATGAAAAACACGACCACACCATAACACCACCGCCTCCAAGTTTTACTGTTGGCATACACACACTAGCAGATGACGTTCACTGGGCATTCGCCATACCCACACCCTGCCATCGGGTCGCCACACTGTGTACCACGATTCGTCACTCCACATGACATTTTTCCACTGTTCATTCGTCCAACATTTATGCTTCTAACACAAGCGAAGTGTCATTTGGCATTTACGGGCATGATGTGTGGCTTATCAGCAGCCGCTGGACCATGAGATCCAACTTTTCTCTACTGCCAAACTGTCATAGTACTTGCAGAGGATACTGATGCAGTTTGGAATTCCTGTGTGATGGTCCCCTCTTCAACTGTTGGTGGTCCCTGTCAGTCAACAGACGAGGTCAGCCTGTACCTTATGTGCTGCATGTATCCCTTCACGTTTCCACTTCACTATCACATCAGAAACACTGGAACTAGGGATGTTTAGGAGTGTGGAAATCTCACGTACAGATGTACGACAAGTGACACCCAATCACCTGACCACGTTTGAAGTCCATGAGTTCTGCAGAGCACCCCATTCCGCTCCCTGACGATGTCTAATGACTACTGAGGTCGCTGATATGGAGTACCTGGCAGTAGGTGGCAGCACAATGCAACTGATGTGAAAAACATGTGTTTTGGGGGGTGTCAGAATACTTTTGATCACTTAGTGTATATTAGTACATAGCGTACAAACCGCCAGCAACAGTCAAGATTTTCTTCTTCTTACTGTCCATACTTTCAAATATACAAACTACTTTCGAAGTGCCAAAAGTACTACAATAAATAAAATGTCTATAAAATGCATCACTATGCAATGTACTTGTGGTGAGACAGTCGCAGTTCCTGAAATCCATCGCTCATGGCCTATGGCACCGCAGTCCTGGGTCCATGGATAAACCATGAGAATCCACAGCACCATGCCACACACAGACAGATATTAGACCTTCTGGAGACAAACAGACCAGAACTATTTGAAATAGTTAATGCAGAACAGGGAATCAGCGATCATAAAGCGGTTACTGCATCGATGATTTCAGCCGTAAATAGAAATATTAAAAAAGGTAGGAAGATTTTTCTGTTTAGCAAAAGTGACAAAAAGTAGATTTCAGAGTACTTGATGGCTCAACACAAAAGTTTTGTCTCAAGTACAGATAGTGTTGAGGATCAGTGAACAAAGTTCAAACCAATCGTACAATATGCATTAGATGTGTATGTGCCAAGCAAGATCGTAAGAGATGGAAAAGAGCCACCGTAGTACAACAACCGAGTTAGAAAACTGCTGCGGAAGCAAAGGGAACTACACAGCAAACATAAACATAGCCAAAGCCTTTGAGACAAACAAAAATTACACGATGCAAAATGTAGTGTGAGGAGGGCTATGCGAGAAGCGTTCACTGAATTCGAAAGTAAAGTTCTATGTACTGACTTGGCAGAAAATCCTAAGAAATTTTGGTCAAAGCGGTAGGTGGATCAAAACAAGTCCAGACACTCTATGACCAAAATGGTACTGAAACAGAGGATGACAAACTAAAGGCTGAAATACTAAATGTCTTTTTCCAAAGCCGTTTCACAAAGGAAGACTGCACTGTAGTTCCTTCTCTACATTGTCGCACAGATGACAAAATGGTAGATATCGAAATAGATGACAGAGGGATAGAAAAACAATTAAAATCACTCAAAAGAGGAAAGGCCACTGGACCTGATGGGATACCAGTTCGATTTTAGACCGAGTACGCGAAGGAACTTGCTCCCCTTCTTGTAGCGGTGTACCGTAGGTCTCTAGAAGAGCGTAGCATTCCAAAGGACTGGAAAAGGGCACAGGTCATCCCCGCTTTCAAGAAGGGACGTCGAACAGATGTGCAGAACTATAGACCTATACCTCTGACGTCGATCAGTTGTAGAATTTTGGAACACGTATTATGTTCGAGTATAATGACTTTTCTGGAGACTAGAAATCTACTCTGTAGGAATCAGCATGGGTTTCGGAAAAGATGATCGTGTGAAACCCAGAGACTCAGAGGACCATAGACACTGTTTCCCAGGTAGATGCCGTGTTTTTTGACTTCCGCAAGGCATCGATACAGTTCCCCCACAGTCATCTAATGAACAAAGTAAGAGCATATGGACTATCAGACCAATTGTGTGATTGGATTGAAGAGTTCCTAGACAACAGAATGCAGTGTGTCATTCTCAATGGAGAGAAGTCTTCTGAAATAAGAGTGATTTCAGGTGTGCCGCAGGGGAGTGTCGTAGGACCATTGCTATTCACAATATACATAAATGACCTTGTGGATAACATCGGAAGTTCACTGAGGCTTTTTGCGGATGATGCTGTAGTATATCGAGAGGTTGTAACAATGGAAAATTGTACTGAAATGCAGGAGGATCTGCAACGTATTGACGCATGGTGCAGGGAATGGCACTTGAATCTCAATGTAGACAAGTCTAATGTACTGTGAATACATAGAAAGAAAGATTCTTTATCATTTAGCTACAATATAGCAGGTCAGCAATTAATTCCATAAATTATCTGAGAGTAGGCATTAGGAGTGATTTAAGATGGAATGACCATATAAAATTAATCGTCGGGAAAGCAGATGCCAGACTGAGATTCATTGGAAGAATCCTAAGGAAATGCATTCCAAAAATAAAGGAAGTAGGTTACAGTACACTTGTTCACCCACTGCTTGAATACTGCTCACTGGTGTGGGATTCGTACCCGATAGGGTAGATAGAAGAGCTAGAGAAGATCCAACAGAGAGCAGCGCGCTTGCGTTACAGGATCATTTAGTAATCGCGAAAGCGTTATGGAGATGATAGATAAACTCCAGTGGAAGACTCTGCAAGAGAGACGCTCAGTAGCTCGGTAAGGGCTTTTGTTGAAGTTTCGAGAACATATCTTCACCGAGGAGTCAAGCAGTATATTGCTCCCTCCTACGTATATCTCGCGAAGAGACCGTGAGGATAAAATCAGAGAGATTAGAGCCCAGAGAGAGGCATACTGACAATCTTTCTTTCCATGAAAAATACAAGACTGGAACAGAAGGGAGACCCGATAGAGGTACTCAAAGTACCCTCCGCCACACAGCGTCAGATGGCTTGCGGAGTATGGACGTAGATGTAGGCAGAAATATTGGTGAGATTAGATCAGATAGGCAGGGCCTGCACATTAGTGGGAAACAACATGCTTCAGATTGGCAGGCCCCATCTATTAGAGATACGTACAAAAATGGCCTGCTATTTGGCTTGTTGCACAATTCCACTCGTGTGGCCACCTATTCATGAGTCACAGACACCATGTTGATAAAATGAGACTGCGGTGATCAATCCATGCAATAGATAATTTGCGCGAATACACTGAGAATCAATACTAATGAGAAGAGGTAGCAACTCATTGTAAATATGATCACTGAGCTGCAGACAGGCGTGTAAAAAAGACAATAACTCTCTCAGAATTAAATTTTCGGCCATAGCCTTTGTCAAAAAATGAAAGAGCGCATGCGCGCGCCCACACACACACACACACACACACACACACACACACACACACACACACACACACACACACACGACTTACATGACATTTGCTCATTATGTTAAGAATAGCTGTTACAGTGAACTGCTTTCATTGTTTTCGTAAATAAAAAATACAGAATTTTATAGTACGTAAGGAAGAAAGGAATATTAGGGTCAATAACAAGGTCAGGAGGAGTCCAAGTATGGTAGAGCAAGATGAGATAAAATTAGCAATACCATTTTCAAAAGAACCATTCCAGCATTCATCTCAAACAGTTTAAGAAAACAGTCAAAACCTAAATTTGGGTGGTATGGGAGTATTTGAACCCTGCTTCTCTAGAATGAAAGTCCAATGTTTTATTTACTATATCCCCTCACTGAGTCTTATGGTGATATATCATTATAGTTTTCCATGGCTGATTCTAGGTCTAGTTAATACAATTATTGGCAATTTCTGAACTGTAATATATTAGTTGCTGTTTAACTATTGATAACTGGCCAATGTTTGTAGACTTGCCTGCACTCAACAACAAGAAACAACCACTCCAATAAAGTAGATGCAATTATAACAAATTTCAGCAATTCAGACGCAGTACTGTCAAATATTTTCAGTTAGGGGTGTTTGACACATCACTGTTTTCGGAGAGTGTACAAGCAATACTCACAGCACAAATCTCGATTCACATCAAGTTTAGATAAAATAATCAGAATTATAACAAACAATACAAAAAGAAGTCACACTAAAAATTTATGTGAAAATAGACAACCAAAGCAAAGATCACTACTGTAATGTGCACTTTGCAGCAATACATGACCACTTTCAGGCAAACTGTAATGAGTTATTAGATACATGAACCTGAGTGGACATTACTTATGTTTCATGCTTCTACACACAAAGCACACTACAAGGGGTACAGGCAGCTACATACCACAGGCATCATAATAGAGATACGTTACCCAGAAAATTAACCCCACCACTGCAGGCACAATGAGGGCTGTGGTGTAGTGACCCAGCCATGCAAAGTACATTGTGATCTTTACTCCAAAGTAATTGCAGATATCATCTACAACAAGAGAAACATATGAGACCTGTGGCCTTGAAGTCTTAATGATATTGTCATAAATGTCTTATCTGAAGGGGTGGAGTGCGGGGTGTGAGGCAGGGAGTGGAGATATGAGGTGTAACAAAGATGTTACAAGCACAGTTAATGCTCTTCTAGCTTTCACAGTATGTAGTTACAGCACGTTTGTCATGTTAATGACTCATCAAATGACTGATGCTGAACTCTTCTACGATCCACTAAAGCAGTATATCTACAGACTTTATGATTAAGGGAAGGAAGATAAGGGTTTAACACCCTGTCATGAGATGACAGAATTTCAATTATTTGTTACAATGACATTGGTTTATAAAGATAAATATTTTTGGTGAAAATGTGAACAAGAACTACCTTGTTGATAAGCAGAGCTCCAATATTGTATTCACTACAGCTGAGCTAATAAATCAACTAAAATAATTTTAGAACAACTGCATATAGAGCTTCAGCTCCCCAAAGAGAGGTTGTACTGAATACTTTGGACCACACAAGTTCACAGAATGTCAACTATATAGATCTTTGCTGAAGAATTTCAGAAATCAGCAGAGAGTTCTTCAAAGGAATCAGTGCTCAGATTAGCATATCAAGTGAACATTGTAGCCAAAATCACAAACAGTTGTGGAAGAGACCAAGGTCAACAAAGAAAAAGAAAATCTCATAGTTACCTCATATTGGCCCAAGCTATGAACAAATCTGTAAACTGCTATGGAAGTACTCAATGTATTTCACTCCCATCAACAAATATAAAGCATATATTCTGTAATGTCAAGGACAATATTTGCCCTCGATAAATGTGTCTACTGCATTCCATGCCAATGTAGCATGTTACCATACATCTGATAGGCAATTAGCATAGTTGAGGGAAGGGAGTAAGTTTGTAATAGATATCATAAACATGCCCAAGTGAACCATGTTAGGCAATGAGCTGTCTCTGAGGAGTGCCATCATAAAACAAGTGTAACCATAAAACAACATTTGTTAAGATTGTTATCATGCCAACTGACAAAAAAAATTTACACCCAGTGTACTGTGTACTGGTATAAATAAATAGTGGCTAGGTGTCACAATGTTATGCTCTACTTGGAATCCAGCTACGAGTATGCTACAGCACTTTACAAATATATCTGCTCATCGTGCGTCTGCCAGGTGATCAGCAGAGTGTGTGTGTGTGTGTGTGTGTGTGTGTGTGTGTGTGTGTGTGTGTGTGTTTTATGTTCCAGATTGAGCCTTCAAACATTACATATGACAATCAGTCTTCATGAGTCATGATATCAGCATAATTCTCTGACAAATTGTTGTAAAGACTGTTTGCAGTGCCCCTGATGATGCAAATGGTTGTGTCATAATAAATATTTTTAATACAGCTGTGGTAGTTCTTATTAATATTAAACATAATTTGGTCAGCTGTAGAAATATTGTGCAAAGAAAAGGAATTATTAAGCTACCCAGAGATATGCCTTTTCATCCATTGTATTGGATAAGCCTCAGAAATCAGTACCAATCAACAACAACACTTTTTTTCCATTGTAAAATATTCTACACATTTTTATTGATGGTAAAGAAAAGATGAAAATGGGCAGAGGCGGCTAGTGCAAAATTTTATCAGTGTGCTACAATGTGGTGGCCCACAGCCTTTTCATTTGTAAGAATAGTAATCTTAACTAAATTGATTACATAAATTTTGTGTGCATAAATTGAGCTGTTTAAATATATTAAAATTTTATACCTAATCATTTAAAATTATGAAGAATAACATAAAATGAAAGAAAAAATGATGGAACTTGGGGGAAACGAATCCCCAGCTGTTGACTTGCGAGTCTGTGATATTAACCACATGGCTACCATGCCATTACGAGATCTATCACTTGATATTTCCTTATACTCTATGAGTAAATTTTTAGAGAGCATTTTACCTTTCCTTTTTCACGTAGTTTGAGACACACTGGTATGCTTCATTCCATGTCCTCCTGTTAGATATATGTATAGAGAAGATCTATGTAACTCTTTAAATATCACTTTCTCCTCCTAGGATCTACTGGAAAAAGGGCTTTTCAGCAGACCATCTACAGAAAACACTTTCATATTGAAAGCTGGTGGCATTTTCCATTTTTGTTGTGTAATTTTATTTCTTCACCGATAATTCCTGCCTTCCAGGCCATTCTCAAGTTATTTTGTGGTTCTGCAATAGAAAAATATGCTTACATAATGAAATGTCAGCGTAATTAAATTTGAGTTTTCTATTTTTTTTTTTTTGTTTTGTTTTGTTTTGAAATGCTGTCTTGTTGGTTTGACAGCTTGATATTTACATTGGTAACTTAAAAAACCTTTGCAATTTGCAAGCTGTCAAATCAGCAAGACAACATTTGTGAACCAAAACAAATAGAAAACATAAATTTAAAGACACTGACATTTCATTATGTAAGATATAGTTTTCTATTGTGGAAACACATCAATTGAGAATAGCCTAGAAGCCAAACTAGTCATGAACAAATAAAATTAACACAGCAAAAATGGAAAATGCCACCTTCTTTTAGTAAATTCACTGCTGTGGTAGCTGCTCAAAAAAGAACCTTTTATACTAAATCTGCTCATATACTCACTTTTTTATGATCACCTATAGCCTTTCGACTTACAAGGATAGTAATTTAACTAAACTGAATATATTAACCCATTAACTGATAATTTAAAAAAAAATTACTGAGAAATTCTGTTTATTTGTGTAAGACATTTAAACCTGACATACCACTTTTATCTACAGAATACGTTTCTCAAAAGTAGAGCAGTTTTTTTCAGAAAGCCCCAAATGGGGATCGTGGCAGATGCCATGAAAAAAAAAAAAAAAAAGGGAATAATTGGAAACAAATTTTATTTGCAATAATATTTTACAGTTTTGTTTATTGCTGATTATTTGGACATAAATTACATTTCGTATGAACTCATGTTTTACATTTGTGTAAGTAAAAAACTTATTGATGCCACTGTTCCATACATTCCATATGTAAGCCTACATTACATTTTCTACCCCCCCCCCCCTTTTTTTTTACGTTCCTCTTGCATATCACAAATTTTCTTTGTTTTTCCTTGCAGGTGCTTTCTAGGTAATGTCCCAATGGATTTTTTTCTTACTGTTTCTGGGTCTTTTTCTGCAGTGATGGTCTACCAAGACTTTTAGGATTAGAAATAGACTGTGTTTGTATGTAGCCTCTAGTTATTTGCCTCCTAACTCTAAAAGGGGTATATTGCTGTTAGCATGACAGTACAATACATAAGCATTCACTACTGCAGTATCAATTATGTTTGTGAAAATGGGAAGTACCATTTCTTTCCACGTATTTTTATTCTATATTTATTTATATACCAGTCAAGTTTGTCCACTCCACCCATGAATTTATTGTAGAGATGTATACAGAGAGGCTGGGGTACTTTACTTGCATATCTTTTTTTCTCCAATCTGGACCATCTACTTACTTTCTTCTCTGGATATATTTCTTGATGGTTTGACAAGACTCGTACACATTTATTCTCTTTCCATACAGCACAGAATATTTTGTTTTTGACATCAAATCTGTAATCCACAGCTCCACAAAGTTCCTCTCTGAATTCATTATTTGACTTGAGAGAGCATTTATTTATATGGTTTGATCAAACTGTCCCTGTTGCTGCTACATTTTGGTCTGTTAAGGTTTTCATTAGATCAAAACTAGTGAAATAACTATCAAAAAAGAAAATGTGGTTATAGGGATTGTTCACCATAGATATTTTGCTCATTATATCTGATGCACCCAAACTTTGCACCTCACTGTCATCATTCCTTTTTCCAGTGTACAATTCTGTATGAAAGCAGTATCCTGTTTCTGCATAACACATTATCCACTGTTTGAATCCAAACTGTATGGGTTTATGCCAAATAAATTGTTTGAAATAATGATGCCCGTAATATCTGACCATCTGCTCATCAATGGTTATATTTGTTGAAAATCACACCAAAATTCATATAATTTTGATTCATTTTGTCAATGAGGGAGCATATCTTGCAATCTGCAATTGCCAAATTATTATCTGTCAGTTTAGAATTGTCATTGAAGTGCAAATTTTTCTTTATTTCTAAATACCTGTGTATGGAGAAACATTTTCTGACACTTCTAATGTCGAAGTCTTCATCTTCGCACCAATACATTTGCTCCTGAGGCAAAGAATGGTAACCTGTATGGCATAAAAAGCCTACAAATTTTCGAAGACAGCCTACCAAATACGTAAATCCATGCCTGTTATTCTGTGCAGAATATATGACACTTTCTTTGAGAGTGAAATTCATTATTTCTTGGTCTAACAGCATTTTGAAAATTTCGATCACTGATTTTCCTTTGAAAGCAGTTACTTGTTCCACAGTTCTGTTTTTATCGTCATTATGCCCAAATGTCTTTTCATAATCAGGCTGAACTTTTTGCTAATTGGAAACTATTTTAACCATTTTCAAGTCGAACTTCTTTGACCATTTGGGCCGTGAAGTACTAGGATCATTTTTGGCCAGAGGTTCTGTATCGGTATTGGCAATGGCAACTGCAATTGCCTACCAGGAACATCATTAGGATAAGTGTGTTCCAAAATGCCGTAATCGAATTCTTCAGCATCGGAAACATGATCCAAATTGTCAGGGGGAAGTTCTACAATACCTGTCACACCATCATTATCCTTGGTGAGAAAGTTAGGATCATTTATCATATCTTCTACTTCGGCTAGTGTGAGGAACTTTCTGGTTCCCATATCTAAAAATAAATGAAAAATATAAGATACGAAGTACTTTCGTACAATCACAATCATTGTATCAGCCACAATCCCCAAATGGGTATCACTTTAAAACATGTAATAAAACAAACTTTACTAATAATAAATGAACAAAGAAACATTTGTAAGCTACTGTAACCTACTAATTTACAATATGATCGCATCATTTGATGAAATAATAAAAATAATGCAAAAATAACACAGTTGAAAATTATGATATTTGTATACACGAGTTACCATCCGATTTGTGGTTTATTCAGAAACAAAACGCAATATTTTGATTCTGCTCTGTCACTCACTTCAGTTAGACTGTTGTCAAATATTATAAGCTATTCAGCATTAAATCAAAGACACTACTGCCAACTGATGGGGAAAAACACCATCCGGTCCCCAAATGGGGATCGTGGCAGTTAATGTCCTACTCTTATGTACATACACTGAACTGTTAAAATCTCTTTAAATGTTATAATTAATTGTTTAACACTGCAAGAAAATAAAAAAAAAAATGTTGGTAGCACTAGGAATCGACCCCAGATCAACAAATTACCAGTCAGTGCAGCTAACCTTTGTCCATGGAGCTATTACTACAGGCGTCCCTCAAACATCCCTTATACTCTATGCTTCCACAATATGTCGTACACAATTTCAAAGAAAAATACTGATTGGTGCTGTGAGCAATGTAGCTCTCGTACTGTCAGAAGGGATGATGTGACATCACAGCATGCACAACTGAAAACCGACAGCTGTGTCCCTTCTCTAAGTTGATTGTAGCACGGCTGACCTACATTTCAGCACTTGACACTGGTTTCTAGTTACCAAGGAGAGAGAGCTACAAAACATGTTTTTGTTCATTTTATTTGCCTACCAGCATGCATTCAGAGAGAAATGGTGTAATTCTGGCTCACATTCAAAAAGAAATGGCGTTATTTTAGTGTGATTTCTGACTTAAATTTGAAGAGCAATGGCATAACTTTAGTGCGCTATTTACAGTTTACTGTAACTCCTTGGCACATTACAACCGGCTGCCACAGAGAATGGGACAAATAATTTTGAGGGATGATTCTTAATGTAGAAATTGAAATAATGACTAATACATATTGAATCAATCACTTACTTTCTTCAATGTTTTAAATCGGTTGCCTCTTAGCGACCAAGCAGTGAATCCTTCATCACAATGCTGCTTACATTCACGAGATCTACAAGTATACAACTGAATATATTCCATTTTTATATCATTTTATCTTTGTTTACCTTATTCTCTCCTTGCTCAGCTTCATCCCACTTTTCAAAACAGGTTGCCACATTTTATTTTCTTACCTTTGGCTTCAAATAAACACCCTCTTTTTCCTTGTTTCATTCAACAAACAAAATATTACACAACTGATATGTGCATTTCCCCATTACATTGGCATGCTTCACTGAAACTAAAAACCTCTGTGAATGCAACTGTTTATGTAATGATCATTCAGGTATCTTTCCAATTTTTCTGACAACAACAAAGAGAGATCAGGTGGCGAAAACTGATGACATCAAGTCTTTTTATGTTTTGGGGACAATTTATCATTATTGCATGACAAATTTTCACATTCACACGACGACAAATATCTTTGTTGCACTGTTTAAATTCAATTTAAAGAATAACACCCCAACAAGTTTCTTGTTGTGAGTTTTTCGATTTCTTAACAGAAGCAAATTTTTATCTTTGCCTGGTCTTAGAGAGAATTATGATTTTCTTTCTACAACCTCTTTTTACAGATCACATGCTAAAATCATACCTACAACAAATAAATTATAATAACCAATTAGTGGACTGAAACCAGCAAACACACTGATATTATCACTTTTATTTTCTATGTTGGTTTTGCAACACTTCCTTCATAGTCCACTCCAAACAGATTTTATTATAGTGAAGCAATTTCCCATGCTCTTCTTTTGTTCTTAATCACACAATTTGATATCTGTGGCATCTTACTATTAGTCTATATTCCCTTTTGACTTTCAGCTTCCCTTTTGGATTCACCAGTGTAGGAGAGGCAGAGGTCAAAACATTATAATTTTTATATCAATGCAGTATGGTTTTGATTGCTCCATCAGAAATTCAGAAGTGTTAATCATAATTCTGCATTTGGTACATGATGCTTGCTTATATTGTACAGCTGATTTTCTTTAGCTAGGATGTATTCATGGAGCCCTTTGGTTAGCAACTGATGACTGATGGAGAAAGACTGTGCAGATAATCACGATCTTTTTAAAGGAAATCTGTCTCATTTACTTTAAGTGATTTTTGAGATGCATGAAGTGTGGATAATATGGTGGAAATTCGAAAACTCACCTCTCCTGAATATGAGCCTTTTTAACCACTGTGCCATGGTCACAGTGACAAGTACTTATTGCAGTGTCCTTAAACAACCGATAATTTTGTTCTGTTTTATGAAATTGTGTGTTATGTATTCTTGTTAACTTCCTAAATTTTCTATCTGCATTTATCTTTTGTCCACGTGGTAGAACACAAGTCTGTTGTTATTTTGGTCTTGTCGTACATACAATTTCATGTTAGCAACTGACTCATTTGTCCCACTAAAAAAGCTGTTCTGCCTTATTCCTGTATTCTGAAACATACTCTTTCATCATATTTTCTGAAGTTTCCACTACACTTGTTGAAATGCCAACAGGGAGATAAAATATCTTATCTTTCTGCAGTCTGAAGAACAGACATTGACAGCTATTAGAAAACTGTGAAACACAGAGATGATGATAGAATCAATAATACAGGTACTATAGCAGGAAACAATAATTTAACAGTGTTTTTCTCAAAGAGAACAAAGCACTGTGCAATACTATCTAACTGAAAAACATCAGGAAGATGCAATAACTGCTGTATAGTGAAGAAGACTAATGACATCTGGTAAATAATCCAATTGGCTGTTTTGTCAAAAATCATAGCATTAAAAAATATCACATGTAAACCAACAATGATGAAGCTGTTATGTTTCCTGCAGCAAACAAGATAAACCTGCTAGAATAAGATTTTCACTCTACAGTGGAGTGTGCGCTGATATGAAACTTATTAGCGGATTAAAACTGTGTGCCGGATCAAGATTAGAACTCGGGACCTTTGCCTGCTAGTGTGTTAGGCCAGTAGTAACTGAACAGAGTATACTGGGCACAATATGCTGAAAAGTTTGTTAGCAATCAGTAAATACACAAGAAGAGCACTACCACTGTAAATGTTGGAGTGATTGTGTTAGAAATTTGAAATATTAAAAGATAATGAATACTGAGCACTTAGAATAGAAGTAAAAAATGCAAGGAAAAGGTGTAAAAGTGGTATAGAAGCAGTGGAGTAAGCCAACACGTCTCCTGAATTCCAGTGATTTAGGAGAGAGTGGGCACACAAAATATTTCTCCCAGCTAAATACTTTTCTCCTTTTGTACTGTTTCGCTATACTTTATGCCAGAGATTATAACTATTTACAACATTACTGAAATCAGCAGTGATTAGAGGTGAATGTGGAATTGTTATTCAGCATTTACAGCTTACAATATTTGAACTAATGAACATAATGATAAAAGTGAATGCTTGCTCTAATTTAAAAAAGGTATGACATATTTTAGTGCTCAGTTTCAGTCTATTGCTATGTAGACATGGATCTTTGGTTGTCCATGTCACAGATAGCTTAGAGTTTATACCCAGTACATAAGCCTGTTTGAAAACTGTTACTTCTGCTCCTTCTAATTTTGCAACTCAAAGTGTTGTTTCCCCTTACTATTATAAAAGATGGATTAATTTGATACAATATAACAAACTTACTGTCATAACTGTCATTTTGATTCTTCTGTTAACATTAACAGGAAACTGCACAAGCTGTGCAGCCCAATTCAACTCATCCATGCAATCAATGTTTCAACTTCTCTAAAACATTTACATGTCAAACAATCGTGTAGGAAACATTTATACAAGAGAACAACATATCAAAGCAACATCTACTGGTCAAATGAACTGCTATGAATTATTTGGAAGTTAATTCTACCACTATCATAACAGTAATAATAGGACAACTGTCTACATCCTAGATGACAATAAGATAAATTAATTTTGCATTCAACAGAAAACAAAACTTTCATAATTCTAAACTAACTTTAATGAGTCACCTATCATGAAGTAATGCTTATTTAAACTCACAAATCTTGCTAGTTTTCAAATAATGTGCAAAGAAGAATAAATCAGACATAGAATACAAGACACAAATTTTGTCTTACCCAAAGGTTGCTTGCGAAAGAAGTCACGAACCCATGACTTCTGTAGCTTCTGGAGTGATGGAAGATCATGAAGTGGGAAGACTTGGGAGATGATTCCAGCAGACAAGCATTTTGGCACTGCAGAAAAAGTGTTAATTTTACTTTAAACTAGTAACTGTCTGCAATTAAATCCTCAGCAAAGGTTGCTGATGTATATATTTAATATAAATACCTTCCATTTCAAATTAATTATGTGAACTCTGAAGTTAAATCTAAGATAAATCTCAAAGGGTGAGGATAATTATTATCTGAAGGGGGAAAAGTGGGGAAATGGGATAGCAGTGAGAGACTGAAAGGACAATGAGGCAAAGAAAATAGTCAGGAATGCGACTACACTGATACTACGCTTAGAATATGCCAGGTTTGGCTGCTTTTCAGGCAATATGTCTTATGAGGAAATGAAGTACCTACATGAAAGGACAGAACCCTAACAAGGGAGGCAGTGAGGCAACACGAGAATCCACGGAAACAGATTTACACTGAAGTGATAAAAGTCAGGAGTAGCGATATGCGCATACAAGGATGGCAGTAGTATCGTGTACACAAGGTGTAAAAGGGCAG
This sequence comes from Schistocerca nitens, assembly GCF_023898315.1. Lineage (NCBI taxonomy): Eukaryota > Metazoa > Arthropoda > Insecta > Orthoptera > Acrididae > Schistocerca > Schistocerca nitens. Next base: position 496,748,704 of record NC_064619.1, on the reverse strand, counting down.
TGCATTGGTGGAGCTGTCATTTGTACTTGGGTGATTCATATCAAATAGTTTCCAATGTGATTATGGCCACATGATGGGAATTAACAAACTCTGAACATGGAATGGTAGTTTGGACCTAGACGTGTGGGATATTCTATTTTGAAAATCTTAAGGGAATTCATTTTTCTGGGATGCACTGAGTCAAAAGTGTGCCAAGAATACCAAATTTCCAGCATTACCTCTCACCCGCAGAACGCAGTGGTTGATGGCCTTCAATTAATGACCAAGAGCACTGGCATTTGCGTAGAGTTGCCAGTGCTAACAGATAAGGAAAACTGTAAAATAACCACAGAAATCAATCTGGGACATACGACAAACCTATCCGTCAGGACAGTTTGGCGAAATTTGATGCGAATGGGCTATGACAGCAGACAACCAATGCAAGTGGGTTTGCTAGCAGCACACCACCTACAGAGTCTCTCCTGGGCTCTTGACCGTAACAACTGGGGCCTAGGTGGCTGCAAAACCATGGCCTTGTTATACGAGTCCTGATTTCCGTTGGTAGGAGCTTATGACTGGGTTCAAATGTGGTTCAGATCCCATGAAGCCATGGACCCAAGTTGTCAACAAGGCACAATGTAAGCTGGTGGTGGCTCCATAATGGTGTGGGTTGTGTTTATTTGATACAGAATGGGTCCTCTGGTCCAACTGAACCGATCATTGACTGGAAATGGTTATATTTGGCTACTTGGATACCATTTGCAGCCATTCATGACCTTCATGTTCCCAAATAATGATGACATTTTTATAGATGAAAATGTACGTTGTCACAGGGCCCCAATTGGTTGGTTGGTTCGTTGGCTTAAAAGAGGGGAGAAGGGACCAAAGTACGAGATCACTGGTCCCTTGTTCCTAATAAAACACTGCCACAAGTATGAGAATAAAACAGACGAGACATATAGCACAAAACGGAAAGAAAGGAAAAAGCACAAGAAAGAAGCACAGGCAGTGAACACTAAAAGGAAAAGTTAACAACAGAGAGATGCTAGAAACAGAAGGGAGTAAAACAAGAAAGCAGATTACAGTGGCTGGCCAACCACGAGAATAAAAAGGAAAAGCCAGCCACTCTGCAACACATTAAAACCTCCACCCTAAAAGCACTAGGGTGGAGGACACAGAGGGACAAAGGACACGCGCTAAAACTTAGATCAAATGATAAAACCCACCCTCACTAATGAGGCGTTGTCGGATAAAATGAGCAGCAACAAGTCCGGTAACCCAAGATTTTGTCGCTGGGCTGTCAAAGTGGGACAGTGCCCCAGAATATGGGCCACTGTCAACCGAGCACCACACCGACAATGAGGTGGGTGTTCACGGTGCAGGAGATAACTGTGGGTCACCCAAGCATGGCCAATGTGGAGCCAGCAGAGGACAACTGATTCCCTGCGAGAGGCCCGCATGGAAGACTTCCACACATTCGTAGTCTCGTTAATGACACACAGTTTATTTTGGGTACTGTTAGGAAATTTCGTCTTCTAAAACTGTAAAACCCTGCGGGGTAAATCAGAACACAGGTCAGGTTCAGATATGCCCATCTCCAGAAGCGGGTTCCGTGTAGCCTGTTTGGCCAGCCTGTCGGCTAGTTCGTTGCCTAGGATGCCAACATGTCCTGGGGTCCACACAAACACCACTTAACGACATGAATGGATGTGCTCAAGAGCACAAGACAGAGCCACCAGTTCGGCAGAGAAAACACTGCAGCCATTGGGCAAGGAATGCTATTCAATATGGCCTCTGTGGACAAACCAACATTACCATCAGCCATCGAGCTGTCGGTGTAAACCACTTCAGAGCCCCGGAACACTTCAAGAATCGAGAGGAAGTGACAGCGGAGACCCGCAGGGTTAACGGAGTAGTGCCAGGCGATGCTTCAGCCTACAGCTACACCACAGAGGTGTACGTGAATGGACGTCGAGGAGAGATGGTACAGGTAAGGACTCCAGTTTAGACAGAAACAATTGCATGCGAACCGCAATCATTAGCCCTGACCTGGGCCACCTAGGAGGGAGGTGGTGAACCGCCGTGGTTGGGAAATGAAGATGGTAATTAGGATGTTCAGGAGAGCTATGAATGTGTGCAATGTAACTGGCGAGCAGTTGTGCACTTCTGATCTTCAATGGAGGGACTCAGCTCCACCAGTATGCTTGTCAACGGACTCGTCCTAAAAGCTCCTGTCGCTAGTTGAACTCCGCGATGGTGCATAGGGTCAAGCAAACGCAACGCTGAACCATAAATAACACTCCCATACTCAAGGCGGGATTAAAGAAGGGCTCTGTAGAGCAGCAGCAGCATGGATCAATCTGCACCCCAGTTGGTGTTGCTCAGGCAGCAGAGGGAACTGAAGTACTGCCAACACTTCCATTTAAGCTGACGATGATGAGGAAGCCAAGTTAAACTAGCGTCGAAAACCAGACCTAAGCAGTGATGTGTCTCCACTACAGTGAGTGGATCGTCATTAAGGTAAAGTGCTGATTCTGGATGAATGGTACGACGCTGACAGAAATGCATGACACGTCTTCACGGCGGAAAACTGGAAGCCATGGGCTAGAGCCCATGACTATGCCTTGTGGATGGCTCCCTGTAGGCGCCACTCAGCAACACCAGTACTGGAGCAGCCGTACAAAATGCAGAAGTTGTCCGCATACAGAGAAGGTGAGACGGAGGGCCCGACAGCTGCTGCTAGACCGTTAATGGCTAATAAAAATAGAGAGAGACTCAATACAGAGCCCTGTAGGACTCCGTTCTTCTCGATATGGATGGAACTATGGGAGACACCAACTTGGACATTGAAAGTATGGAGCAACAGGAAGTTTTGGATAAAAATCAGCAGCGGGCACTGGAGACCCCACATACAATGTGGCAAGGTTATGATGTTGCCAGGTCGTGTTGTATGCTTTACGTAAGACAAAAAAGATGGCAACCAGGTGTCTGCGTCTGAAAAAGGCTGTTCGGATGGCAGACTTGAGGGGCACAAGATTATCAGTGGTAGAGCGACCCTGGTGGAAGCCACCCTGACATGGAGCCAGTAGGCCACATGACTCCAGGACCTAACCCAACCGCCAACTCACCATATGTTCCAGCAGCTTACAAAGAATGTTGGTGAGGCTGATGGACCGATAGCTATCCACATCAAGTGGGTTTTTACCAGGGTTGAGCACCAGAATGAAAGCGTTCTCCCGCCATTGCAATGGAAAGACACCATCGCACCAGATCCGGTTGAAGATGACAAGGATATGTACTTGTAGTCAGATGATAGATGTTTAATCATCTGGCTGTGGATCCAATCAGGCCCTGGAGCTGTGTCGGGGCAATGTGCACGGGCACTGAGGAGCTCCCACTCTATGGATGGGGCATTATAGAATTCATTGTGGCATGTAGTGAATGAGAGGATTTTCCCTTCCAGTCACTGTTTGAGAGTGCGAAAGGCTGGGGGGGTAATTCCCTGACGCAGAGGCTTGGGCAAAGTACTCGGCAATTGCGTTTGTGAGGTAGATAACATGCCATTTATGTTAACACTGGGAACACCTGTTAGGGACTGGTACCCGAAAACACGTTTGGGTGTTGTCCAGACTTGGGAAGGTGATGCATGGCACCAAAGGGTCGAGATGTATCTCTCCCAACACTCTGGCTTCCATCGTCTGATAATTTGGTGAATGCGGGCAGGGTGCCATCTAAACACTATGAGGTGCTCCAGGGAAGTGTGCCACTTATGCCGCTGCAGAGCACGCTGATGCTCCTTAATTGCTTCAGCGACTTCCGGCAACCACCAAGGGACTGCCTTACACCAGGCGCACCCTAAAGAGCAAGGGATCATGTTTTCTGCCGCAGAAACAATTGTTGTAGTCACTTGCTCAACCATCACATTGATGTTACCATGTGGAGGAGATTCAACGGTGACAGCAGAGGTGAAAGTTTCCCAGTCTGCCTTGTTTAAAGCCCATCTGGGCAGGCGTCCGTGGGCCTGACACCGTTGACAGTGACAGGAAGATGGGGAAGTGGTCAATACCACACAAGTCGTCATGTGCTCTCCAGTGGATAGATGGGAGAAGTCCTGAGCTGCAAATTGATAAAACAGTGGTCAAGTAATTACCATGAGCCAGACTGAAATGTGTGGTGGCCCCAGTATATAAGAGGCAGAGATCAAACTGAGACAAAGTTTTGACATCTCTGCCTCCGCCATAAGCACAGTGCCACCCCACAAGGGGTTATGGGCATTAAAATCTCCCAAAAATAAGAAAGGTTTAGGGAGTTAATCAATCAGTGCAGCTAATACATACAGGGCTACTGCACCATCTGGAAGAAGATATACATTGCAGACTGTTATTTTCTGCGTCGTCCTTATTCTGACAGCCACAGCTTCAAGAGGGGTCTGAAGGGGCACAGTGTCTCTACAGACTGAGTTTAGGACATACAAGCAAACTCCACCAGACACTCAATTATAGTCGCTAATGTTCCTGTAACATCCCTTATAGCCACAGAGGGCAGGGGTCCGCATTGGTGGGAACCAGGTTTCCTGGAGGGCAATGCAGATAGCAGGTGTAAAGTTGAAAAGTTGCTGTAGTTCAGCCAGGCGGTGGAAAAACTGCCGCAATTCCACTGGAGGATGACATCATCGTGAGACTGGGAACGCATGGAACACTCAATGAAGCAGTTTACGCCTGCTGCCACTGACTTTTTGCCTAAGCAGTCTATATCCATTGTGTCTGAGGGTCTGGCGAGATCCAGGTCCTCAGCGGACACCAGAATCTCCACCATATCCTCAGAAGCAGAGCTTGTAGGTAGCAGTGGTGTGGATGCCACCACAATTTCCTTGGTCTTAGGGGTTTTCTTTTTTGATTTCTCTCGGTGCTCCTTGGATTTCCCTGGCTGGGAGGACTTAACTGGCTCAGTGAGAATGAGCATGAAGCCCTATGGCCAGCTGCTTTTGAGCTCTTCAGCCACTGGTGGGTGTCATCTTTCCCACCAGCAGAAACATAGGGAGTGACCCAAGGAACCCCTTCTTAGCGAGAGAAGCTGAAGACTTATGCTTCTCCATTTTAGAAGTAGGGATGAACATCCCCAATGATTGGGGGGTGGGGGGTGTTGCTCCCGAAGTAGGTGGTGCAGGAGCAACAGCGACGGAAGTTCCGCCCACTGTCAAGGAGGCAGGTGTAGTCTTCCGGCTCTGAAGTGTGACGGGTTGGCGGAGCTGACAGTGCCAGAACTGTTGCAGCGGTGGCAAAAGAAGATGTCATACATACAGGATGTAGGCATTCAAATTTTCTCTTAGCCTCAGTGTAGGTCAGTCGGTCCAGGGCCTTGTGCTCCATGATTTTCCTTTCTTTCTGGAGAATCCTGCAGTCTGGATAGCAAGGCGAATGGTGCTCTCTGCAGTTGACACAGATAGGAGGCGGGACACATGGATTATTGGGATGTGATGGGCGGCTGCAATCTCAACATGTGACGCTGGAAGTATAGCAGGATGACATATGGCTGAACTTAGAGCACTGCATTGGGGGGAGGGATATAGGGCTTTACGTCACAGCGGTAGACCATCACCTCGACCTTCTCGGGCAATGTATCACCCACAAAAGGCCAAGATGAAGGCACTGATGACAACCTGGTTATCCCTCGGACCCTAGTGGACACGCGGGACAAAATGTACACCTCGCCGCTCTAAACTGGTGTGCAGCTCATCATTGGACTGCAAAAGAAGGTCCCTGTGAAATATGATACCCTGGAGCATATTTAAGCTCTTATGGGGCGTGATGGTCGCAGAAACATCCCCCAGCTTGTCACAAGCGAGTAACGTCCGTGACTGGGCAGAAGATGCTGTTTTTATCAAGATTGACCCAGAGCGCATTTTGGACTAGCCCTCCACCTCCCCAAACTTGTCCTCCAAATGCTCCACAAAAAACTGAGGCTCCATGGAATGAAAGATTCCCCATCAGCTCTCGAACATACAAGGTTCTGGAGCGAATAAAATATGCTACCATCCTTAGCCTGATATTTCTCCCATGGCATGCTCAGGGAGGGGAACGATTTGGGGTCATACTCCTGTGTGATGAATTGAGCTCTTGAACGCTTAGAGAATGCTGGTGTTTCACCACCAGCAAGAGATGATGGACTATGCTTCATCGCGTGTCATCCGCCCCGATACTACCCACTCCGACCAGGGGCCCTCCCCACAGGTGCCACCCAGCCACAGCAAAGGCCACCTGGCATGATGGTCATTGCTGGGAGTCTTGATGCCCCAGGGGAATGGGCATCTACCCCTTGGCATATGTGGGGAGTTAACAGCACAAGCATCAGCAGAGAGTCCCTATGTGGTCAGGGGGCTACAACCAACAGGGTACATGGCGGCCCCACCACAATGGACTGGCTACCGTGCTGGATATCAGATGCAAAGAAGTCCATAGTCATCATTAATGCAGAAACCGACACTGCATAGTGGAAAATGCACCCAGAAAAGGTGTCCTAGCCCAAGAGATGGAGAATGAGCGGGACTGAAATGTGGCGATGGAAGCGGGCTAAAGATCTCAAGGCACGATGGACATGATGCACCATGTAAGGTGCTCTTCCCCAATTGGCTCGCTCTTTGCGAAAATTTTGAAGAATGAAGGTCAAACCCAACAGGGGACGATCACATGAAGGCAGAAACCTGTGAAACTCCTTTTAGTCACCTCTTATGACAGGCAGAAAAACCTCGAGCCTATTCTTACCGCCGGACCTGATGGGGGGAACAGGGGCCCCAATTGTTCACGATTGGTTTGAAAAACATTCTGGACAGTTCAAGCAAATGATTTGGCCACCATCAAACATTTATGAGACATAATCGGGAAATCCTGCACCAGCAATATGTCCACAATTATGGATAGCTATAGAGGCAGCATGGCTTGATATTTCTGAAGAGGACTTCTAATGACTTGTTGATTCAATGCCACGTCAAGCTGCTACACTACACTGGGCATAAGGTCGAAGTGAAACTGTTGTGTTGTGGATCAATAACGCCATCCACAAAACTAGAAAAGGAATACATGAGATATTATGATGATGCAACAAGAAAGGTTCCTACTACAGAAGATTACTGTTCCTACTTTATGTATTTTTTAAAATTTGATTTTCTTTTATACATGCAAATAAATATCTGTTCATCTGTTACATTTTCTATTCCCCAGTTCCTTCTAGATAATTTAACTACAACTTATTTTCCACCACCCATCCTGTTCCTCCTATCTTCATCATCTTTTTGTTAACTAAGCAGTGACCTTAATCAATTATTCCAGTAACAATGCAACACAGAAAAAAATTCTGAGCAGTTATTTAGTTAGTAGCCATCTTTAAATCTCAACACTAAGTATGTTATCTACACACATTAGTTTAGATACTAGTGTGCTATTACATTTAAATTTACTCTATTACTTGTGGAAAAATAAAAACATTTGTAAAACAGAGAAATTTGTGTATGGATGTACGTAATGTTAGGTGGATGACAGGGCCCAAGATGATTGAACAATTTTCTCGACAATGAAAGGCCAAGCTGCGGCATTATCATACAACAGTATTTCTACAGGCATACCTAAACATACAGTTCAGGGATGTGAAAGACTTTTACATCACCCACACAATGGGATAGAGGAGTGAGAGGATATTCCTTATTCAGAATAAAACCTGCCCTCACAGAGTTCTAGTACTAGCTAATTTACTCACCCCATAAAAATGGAAACTAGAGATTGGGCTATGCAGCACAGCAACAGTGACAGCTTGTATGTATTGTCACAGTGACCTTATCCAAAAAGGGAGCCACATGATTTCAGTGATTTACTCTTTCACTGAATATTACACATACACTGCACTCAGTCAAGTTTGCATATTAGGTTCTCAATCACGTTTTCCATTTATGTGTCGTATTTTGTGTACTTTAAACTATAGCTGCAAGTAAGCTGTTGATACTGACATTGCTGATATAAAACATAAGATCCAGTTCTTTCAAGGGCCCACTGATTTTAAGGATGATGGATTGTACATACAAATGTAATTCGCTATTAAAATCATGAAGTATTCTGTTAACCTTAGGTGCATAAGTTTTTCATTAGTGCACAAGTTGATTCACAAGGCAATTCCCATCTGATATCTTTTCCTTCTGTGATAAGGTAAGATAATTAGAACTGTTTGGCTGTGTCAGCTATTAGCTTACAATTCCTTGATGCAGTAAAAAAATTATTTTAATTCATAGAAGAGGTTGGCAACAAGCCATTTATTTAATGTTTTCCTAAATTCATGCTCTGAAAGGTCTTTTACCATCTGCAGAAGCTTATTAAATAGTTTGTGGCCCACTGTTGTTGTCGTGGTCTTCAGTCCAGAGACTGGTTTGATGCAGCTCTCCATGCTACTCTATCCTGTGCAAGGTGGTTCATCTCCCAGTACCTACTGCAACTTACATCCTTCCGAATCTGTTTAGTGTATTCATCTCTGGGTCTCCCTCTACGATTTTTACCCTCCACGCTGCCCTCCAATACTAAATTGGTGATCCCTTGATGCCTCACAATACGCCCTACCAACCGATCCCTTCTTCTAGTCAAGTTGGTCCACAAATTTCTCTTCTCTCCAATTCTATTCAATACCTTCTCATTAGTTACGTGATCTAGCCCACTAGCTCATAGTTATTGATTGACTTTGATAATCTATGGTATATCGTATGTATGGAGTTGGTATTTCTCATGTTGTAGAAATAACATTCATGGTCACATTTTACTTCATGTAGATTCTTTTTGTATATGTTAACACTCGGTATATATATACAGATTTATAACAGTCATTATTTTACAATCAAAGGACAAGGGCTTACAATGTGCTTTACGCTGAGTACATGTAATGACTCTGATTACTTTCTTCTGCAGAAGTAATGTCTTGAACATGACTTGAGTTTACCCAGAGTGCAAGTCCATTTGACAAAGAACTTTGAAATAGTGCAAAATAAGATATTCTAACATAAGTTTCTGGTAGACACTTCATAAGACATCTTAATAATCAAATTACTCTGGATAATTTAACAGTAATGTATTTTACGCATTGCTCACAGGACAATTTACCATTTAAGTATAACCCCAAGAACTTTATATAACAGGGATCATTAAAAGTAATTTTGTCCTTTAGACTAAATTCCATTTTGTGTGTTTTATTCTAGTTCAGGACAAATACATTTGACCTGAAACAATATGATGTTGGGGCAAGTATATTGTCTGTTGGGGCAAGTGTACTGTCTGCAGAATCTTTTAACTTATTTAGATCATTGTTTTAGTTTAGGAAGGTAATGTCATCTACAAATAGCACTGTAAAAAGGTTGATCATTACCAAAACAAAAATGGTCCTAACACGTATCCCAGCGGAACTCCCACCTTTGTTTATTTCTTGGTAGACTTTTCTTTGCCAGTACGCACAACCTGCCTCCAGTTTTAGAGATAAGACTTTAGTAAAACTTCCTGGCAGATTAAAACTGTGTGCTGGACTGAGACTCGAGCTCGGGATCTTTGCCTTTTACTGGCAAGTGCTCTACCAAATGAGCTACCCAAGCACGACTCACGTCCTGTCCTCACAGCTTTACTTCTGCCAGTACCTTGTCTCCTACCTTCCAAACTTTACAGAAGCTCTCCTGCCCGTGAAAGGCAAAGGTCCCGAGTTCCAGTCAGTTTTAATCTGCCAGGAAGTTTCATATCAGCACACACTCCGCTGCAGAGTGCAAATCCCATTCTGAAGACTTTAGTCGTTTTAGGCTGATGTCCCTGATGCCATAAAAATGGAGTTTCTGTAGAAGCGTGTCATGCCCTACACAGTCAAATGCTTTACTCACGTCACAGAAAGTGGCATGAGCAAATCCATTCTCCACAAACAGTTTAAGAACATATTTAATTACATAGTCTCTTGCATCTACTATTGACGATTTTTTTCTAAATCTATACTGTGCGACATTATATTCCAAGTTTTTCAAAATATGAAGACAACTGATGGTAAATGATTTATTCTATTCTATTACTTTTGCCACAACTATAACTACTGATATTTGTCTCAAACTTGCAGGGTTCTTTTTGTCACCCTTTTTATACACAGGAACGACCATAGATAATTTCAGCTCCTCTACAAAGTATGCCTGTTAGAAAGTATGCCTCTGATAAACATTTATTTATGCAGTGAGTCAGTGGACAAACAATGAAATCAATTACTTGCTTCAGCAAATGCAAGACATGTCATAAATACCAGCACTATCTGATGACAAAGTTCCTTACTGTTTTTAATACAGTTCTAGGAGTAACCACAGAGAAAGTGAGAATATTATTGTAGGACGTCGCATGATAATTTTTTCCTAAGAGTTCTGATGGACTTTTATCACGTTTACTGATGCCACTGCTTACTTCCTTTAATAAAGTAATCATTAAACTCTTATGGAGAGATACTGATTTTGACCTTATGTGATTCTTTGCAAACACCATTTATGAGATTCCAAGCAGCAATGCATTTATTGTGGTGTGCATTGTGTGACTTTTTCACTTCAGTAACTGCTTTTTTATAATCATACCTCCATCTTACTTACAAAGATTTTGCATTTTCAGATTTGGTGGTATTATATATATCTGACAGCATCATTACACCATCTTTCATATCAGACAGCACTTTTCTTTTTTGACACCTTCTTTTTACAACCTTTGTCTGTCACTTTACATTTCCTAACGGGAATACTTTATTAAATATTTGCAGAAATGAGTTAAAGAAATATTCAAAATTTATCTTAGCTGACTCAGTATTTGATAGACAAAGATTACCATCATTTCTCTGGCAGAACTTATCTCTACCTGCAACGGTTTTCGTGAACTTGTCAATTTTTCCATTGGTCATTGGCCTAGTGATCATTTTTGAATTGGCCATGTCACCACTAAGACTAACTGAGCTGGCCTGTTAGCATATAATAAGGACACTGATTTGTGGTCAGAAAAGAGAAACACTGTTACATTCCACTGAGCTTGGATGCATTTAAAATTAACAAATATATTGTCTAAGCACACTTGTTTCCTAGTAGGTTTATAGCTAACACACTATAGATTGAACTGTCATAGTAGGTTTTTCAAATCACTAATCCTGCGCTTGTCAGTCGACATGTCAAATTCAGAATTAAGATCACCACCTATTATAATGTCATGGTTGGTAAAGCTTTTCTCAGTAAGTGCACATAACCACTGGGAGGCCTGTACAATGATACTACTATTAGCTGCATGCTACTTATGACTATACTAGTGGCTTGAAAATTCAGTTCTTCACACACATAGTTTAGATCTAAGTTACCAGTGGTGCAATTGATTGATGTACCAACATTGATTGCTACACAACCTCTCTTGTGAACTACTCTGCAATTACTGTTTGATAAACTATAATTTTCGAACTTAGAAGCTGAAATTTCATCTTCACTGGTCCAATGTTCACTTAAATACAATAATTCAAATTTATTCTCTGCTGAGAAGTCATTCCTTGTCGTTTGAACCTTGGATGTTTAAAAAACTGATTTTTCAGGTCTATATTTTGCTCTTCCTCAGTTTTTAGAAGAATACTTATTGTTGGATTTTTTTTTACTGGTTTATCCACATTTTTACCCCCATCAAGCCATTTTAGTTTCCATCGTTTTTTATTATTTTGCTAATGTCTGTAAACATTCTGCTTAATGTTAAAGGTCCCAGTTTATTTAGGTGCAGTCCTTCCTTTCCTCGGCAGTTTTCATTTAGGAATTTATTTGGATCTATGAACACTGCTCCAAGTCTATCACACTGTTCTTTTATGGCACAGTTTATTTTGCAGACATATATATCACTTACATATCTTCTTTTTACTATTGCACTGATTATGAGCTTGGAACCTGGATATACACTACTAGCTAAACGAATCAAGTTTCTGCTCTATCTGAGAGCATAGTTCAACAGTGCATTTCTCACCTCCTCCACGTCCGTTTTTTCAACTAAAGAAACTTAGGTAATGCGTAAGAAAACTGTGTGTGTGTGTGTGTGTGTGTGTGTGTGTGTGTAATTTGTTTGCTCTTATAGTATTAATTAAGTTTTAATGGTTACGTTAAAAATTTACATTGTCTGTCACATAGCAAAACTGCTCGAGACAAACTTCATTTCAAAAAATATTTATTATAATCTCCTATGAGTGTCCAGTTTTTTAATCTCTGATTCATGTATCACATCTCTTCTGCAGTTTAAAATTGCATATGTATCCACCTCTGTAGTTGCCTCATATTTCCCATTCATATTATATTACTGTCAATTTTATTGCTTTATTTTCCTGAAAGGTTGATCTCTTATAAATTAGCAAACCTCTTCCAGTGGGGAGGATTCCTATAGCCTCTATGCAACAAACTACGCTAAAGTGCCAAAGAAACTGGTATAGGCATGTGTATTCAAATACAGAGATATGTAAACAGACAGAACATGGCGTTGCGACCAGCAACACCTATATAAGACCACAAGTGTCTGGCGCTGTTGTTAGACTGGTTACTGCTGCTACAATGGCAGGTTATCAAGATTTAAGTGAGTTTGAATGTGGTGTTATAGACAGTGCATGAGTGATGGGACACAGCATCTCTAGGGTAGCGATGAAGTGGGGATTTTCCCATACGACCACTTCACGAGTGTACTGTGAATAACAGGCATCCGGTAAAACACCAAATCTCCGACACTGCTGCGGCCGGAAAAAGATCCTGCAAGGATGGAACTGACGACGACTGAAGTGTGTCATTCAACATGACGGAAGTGAAACCCTTTCGCAAATTGCTGCAGATTTCAATGCTGGGGCATCAACAAGTGTCAGCATGCAAACCAACAACAAAACATCAATATGGGCTTTCAGAGATGAAGGCCCTCTTGTGTACTCTTGATGACTGCATGACACAAAGCTTTACACCTTGCCTGGCCCATCAACACTGGCATTGGACTGTTGATGACTGGAAACATGTTCCTCGGTCGAACACGTCTCATTTCAAATTATATCGAGTGAATGTGTATGTATGGGTATGGTGACAACCTTGCGAATCCATGGACCCTGCATGCCTGCAGGCAACTGTTCAAGCTCATAGAGGCTCTGTAATGCTGTGGGGCATAAGCAGTTGGAATGATATGGGACCCCTGATACGTCATGTCACCTCTGTCTGATCACCTGCATCTGTTCATATCCACTGTGCATTCAGACAGACTTGGGCAATTCCAGCAGGACAATGTGACACCCCACCCATCCAGAACTGCTATAGAGTGACTCCAGGAACACTATTCTGAGTTTAAACACTTCTGATGGCCACCAAACTCCCCAGACATTAACATTACTGAGCATATATGGGATGCCTTGCGACATGCTGTTCAGAAGAGATCTCCACCCCCTCATACTCTTATGGATTTATGGACAGCCCTGCAGGATTCATGGTGTCAGTTCCCTCCAGCACTACTTCAGACATCAGTCAAGTCCATGCCATGTCATGTTGCGGCACTTCTGCATGCTCACGGGGGTCCTACATGATATTAGGCAGGTGTACCAGTTTCTTTGGCTCTTCAGTGTGTATATACCATGGCATGTTAACCCGTAGAACCAATTAAATTTAAAAACAAGCAACAAAGTGATAAAACTAGTTTTCTAGCATTATATACTAACCTATTGCCTGTCCCTCAATCAACTTGAGCCCTCCAAGTTGATCACCAGGAGCTGCCCTCAATGTCTGAAGCAGGTGCAGAACCAGCCACTGCCTCTCTTGCGTTGTGAAGAAAGTGGATTCATTGTCCGTCCCTTCAAAACAAGCTGCCTCTTGCTGCACAAATTCCTTTAGCCCACCTCCAAATTCTGATTTCAGTGTTTTTGGAAGATGAAGTTCCTCTGCTGCCTTCAACAAACTAAAAAAGATTAACATCATTTCAGAACAGCATTGCAGTTTTCTACAATTTCCAGTTTTGTTGTGCCAAAGAATGTGCATGATGTTCTGTAAGCATCTCTGTTTCCATATATGATATGGTACTCTTATAGGCAGACAGATCCATTTCTATGTTAAGTTTAATATAGTCCCTTTCTGAAAATTGGACTTGGCAAAATGCACAGAATGAAACAGTGTGCTATACTCCAATTAAAATTACTTTGTGACTAACAGACTGCAGTGGCAGCGGAGAATGTTGCTTGCATGCAGTCAGCCACTCTTCACATGTTCCTATAAAATGGGCGATGTAACGAGCACTTGGCACAAGAGAAAGAACTACGACTGGATAGTACTTGGCGCCTGTCTTCAAACAACTGAAACATCATTCACAAATTAATTTTAATTGGAGTATAGGTTTTACACCAGAACAAATGGAAGTGAACACAAGCAAATGAGTACTGGCAGAAAATTTGCCAGTGTTCACTATTACACTGGAGAGAACAGATCAGATCATGAGAGAATGGGAGCAGATTGTGAGTGCTGCACTTTTTATTTATTTATTTTTTTGCACTAACGATTGGCACACAGCATACAACACTATATAGTTTGAGGCACAATGGAAAACTTTGATATTCTAAGAGGATCATTTCCCGTGGCAAGTGCAATAAGCAAAATGGTGTATGAAGAGAAGAATTTAGGTGTCTGAAATTGTATGTACATGTGAAATGTATGGAGGTAGTACATTGCATCTCCAGCTATTATTAGAATTATTCCAAAACTTTGTACATATGTTGATTCATGCTTTTAGCTGGTTTCTCAGTATGATTGTGGAGGAAATTTAAAAGCAGAACACTAATTGCTGATGACAAACATAACTGAAAGAAGGCTAGCATTTACACTCTGGTTATTAGCAACTGGAGATATTTACATCATTGTTGGTTTTGCATGTCAATAGCTGCAATGTCTCAGATAGGTTCTGGTGTCTGCAGTGACATGGGAAGCACTTCAAGGCTTTTATTAAAGCATGTATAAGAAATGTAATAATGTTAATAAAATATGGTTAACAAAATGTGCAATATAGTACACATAAGACCTGTCACCCATGCTACTTGACAAACCTTTTTTGATATCATCAAAAATCTATAATACAACAGTGAAACAACAGCCATGTAATTACAGCTACTGTGAATGTAAGCAATGAGGTTGACTACACCTTCCATATATTTTTAATTTTAATCAGCGTAGCAGGTACATGTTCTCAAATATTTCTTTTTCTTCAATTTTTGTCTTGCAGGTCTCTCTGAATCTAGAAGCACCTATGATCCTGACATTCTTCTATCAGCGATATGCATTCTACTGATTCCAGTCCATTGCTCATGCAACTCATGTCAATAACGGAAATGAATAAGATAGAATACAAAAGCTTTCTGTATTGATAACATCAAAGCAGGGACAATGTGCCATGAATCGCCACAGTAAGCAAAGGCATATCATTCAACGTACTTTCACCTGTCTCTCAAATGGCAATTGTAAAACCTACTGTTTACACAAGATGGAATTCTTGTTCACTGTTGTTCCCTCTGGTGGTAAACCAGGCTTTGAAGGGGTCAGCCGTACTATCTGCGCAAAATTATTTAAATTCTTCCATCAATTATATGTGATGGCTGATGTTAGTGTGAAGTCACATAGCCTCTTCTGTAATTGGCTGATATAAGCAGACCGAATAGGCACCATGGTGCTTTACGTATTTGCAAAACTTTACTGCCACATTCGGCAGTTTTCTTATTTATACTTGTCCTGACAAAACTCTACCATCTGGTGAGCAAGATGTATGAGACAGGTGAAATACCTTCATACTTCAAGAAGAATATAATAATTCCAATCCCAAAGAAAGCAGGTGTTGACAGATGTGAAAATTACCGAACAATCAGTTTAATAAGCCACAGCTGCAAAATACTAACGCGAATTCTTTACAGACGAATGGAAAAACTAGTAGAAGCCAACCTTGGGGAAGATCAGTTTGGATTCCGTAGAAATATTGGAACACTTGAGGCTTATCTTAGAAGAAAGATTAAGGAAAGGCAAACCTACATTTCTAGCATTTGTAGACTTAGAGAAAGCTTTTGACAATGTTGACTGGAATACTCTTTCAAATTCTAAAGGTGGCAGGAGTAAAATACAGGGAGCGAGAGGCTATTCACAATTTGTACAGAAACCAGATGGCAGTTATAAGAGTCGAGGAACATGAAAGGGAAGCAGCGGTTGGGAAGGGAGTGAGACAGGGTTGTAGCCTCTCCCCGATGTTATTCAAACTGTATATTGAGCAAGCAGTAAAGGAAACAAAAGAAAAATTCGGAGTAGGTATTAAAATCCATGGAGAAGAAATAAAAACTTTGAGGTTCGCCGATGACGTTGTAATTCTGTCAGAGACAGCAAAGGACTTGGAAGAACAGTTGAACGGAATTGACAGTGTCTTGAAATGAGGATATAAGATGAACATCAACAAAAGCAAAACGAGGATAATGGAATGTAGTCGAGTTAACTCGGGTGATGCTGAGGGAATTAGATTAGGAAATGAGACACTTAAAGTAGTAAAGGAGTTTTGCTATTTTGGGAGCAAAATAACTGATGATGGTCGAAGTAGAGAGGATATAAAATGTAGACTGGCAATGGCAAGGAAAGAGTTTCTAAAGAAGAGAAATTTGTTAACATCGAGTATAGATTTAAGTGTCAGGAAGTTATTTCTGAAAGTATTTGTATGGAGTGTAGCCATGTATGGAAGTGAAACATGGACGATAAATAGTTTAGACAAGAAGAGAATAGAAGCTTTCGAAATGTGGTGCTACAGAAGAATGCTGAAGATTAGATGGGTAGATCACATAACTAAGAGTTTGTGGCACAACTTGACTAGAAGGAGGGATCGGTTGGTAGGATATGTTCTGAGGCATCAAGGGATCACCAATTTGGTACTGGAGGGCAGCGTGGAGGGTAAAAATCATAGAGGGAGACCAAGAGATGAATACACTAAGCAGATTCAGAAGGATGTAGGCTGCAGTAGGTACTGGGAGATGAAGAAACTTGCACAGGATAGAGTAGCATGGAGAGCTGCATTAAACCAGTCTCAGGGCTGAAGACCACAACAACAGTAACTTAATTCAACATATCAATTGACAGAAGGGTTAATATTCTTTATTACATACCTAAGTACAAGCATCTTAGTTGACTATCGTTTGCTGACAACCTCGTTTCGATACCTGAAACTCTTCACGAAATAAAAGGGGTGTTACGTATTACGTGACTCATGCAATATGGTTGGCAGTGTCGTTTATTGTCAAGTCTCTTCTAACGGTTTGTAAAAAGGTGTGACATTTTCTTTGTTGAAACCCAATGCTCTTGAAAGAAGTTTCACAGGGCTTATGAATTGATAGGTGAGACGAATGATGATTCAGAAACAGGTCTGCCCAGCTTCTACCAGCTTTGTTAGTGGTGAAACGTGCATTAATGCCATTCCTTTCAGCTAAAACAAATGCCATTTGTTGAGTTCCCATTTTCACTGCTTTCACAGCAAAGATGGCTTCAGCCATCTTCAAAGGGTTCCAGTCTACCTTCTGTCCTTAAGATTGATATTTAGGTTTATATATGGCATTCTGAAATAAGGTAGTGTATCTTTCAACTAAAGTTATATGAATGCAAACTGGTCCCTAGTTAGACCCTTTGTGGTAGCCCGTATTTGGACCACACTGTGATTCCCCAAAATGGCAGAACGGTAATTACGAAATGCAGATAGAGATATGGAAACCAGGTTAACATGTCAGTAAAATGAATTGCAATGCAGAATTAAGTCAGAAGATCGAGGAAATGGTTAAATACATACCTCTCGATAAATTGCACGCCGCAAATCAAGTTTGCACAAATGAAAATTCACTGCATCCAAACAACAAAGTTCAAACAATCAACTATTTACAATCATTCTCAGAGGTAGCGGAGAGTTGATTCACACATTCCCTAAGCAGGTCACAGCATGTACTGGGCCCCCAGACCACATTTAGATAAATATCCATACTTGGACTTTATCCTTTAGCCACTTCAGTGTGTTAGTTTTATTTTTTTTCCTTTCTGCTTCTAACAGTCTTTCCATACACGCCACATAATTTACAATAATTTACTACCAGGCATTTTCTGCATGGTTGTAACAGCACCACCAAGTGGACTACACTACACCAGTCAGTACAGACTAACCTTTTGGTGTCCATGCTTCCACACTTCAACACCTGACCTGCTGTCCAGGGGAAAATAAGCATTAATAGCTTGCTCTTGCCACATACACATGGAGACACTAACCAGCCTAAAATCATTCTACTCTTAATCACTCTAATTATTTGACTGTAAATGAAGTAAATAATGATGTAGTGTTGTTCAATACATTGTCCTCAGTCATCAGTAAAAATACCTGCACTTATACCCCAAACACAATATACGATTATAGAGAATTGGAAGCACAGTTTATATACCCTGTAGAGGTATGAAAAAGCGAAATCAACAAAAAAATTATGCAATGGAGCAAAATATCAGTTGTAGTACAAATTTCAGCCGCTAGCCACATTAACATTAGTATGTGATACTAAGAAAATAAACGAATCTACTGACAATGGTGAAACTTCATTGAAACATGTTCTGGTAATAAATAAGAGAGAATCATGTTTGCTCAAGGCTGAAATATATTTCCTTAAAAATTATAGGATAGTTTCTTTGACATCACATCAAAATTCAATAAATCAGAAATGAACTATCATTTTAAGATTATACACAAACCTCAGCCTTCAAGAAAAAAAGAAGTAAACAATCCTATTTCAACACTGAACAGGTAACAAGTTACTGATATTAGTTAATGGCCATCATCAGATTTTTATACAGAAAAATAGCTACCAAGTTTTGTGACATTTCACAAAAACCACCAATTTTGCACTATTTCACTAAAATTGCCAATTTCGCATTTTTTACAGAAACTAAAACAGGTTCAAAATGCATAGAGGAGAGAATTTACGAATATGCTACAATGGCAACTTGTTTAAGTTAATTACAAGTGTGTGTATAAGTGTTTAAAACACTCTTTCTTTTGTACTCGATACGCAAATGGAATTAGAAGAAATCCTAGTAACCAGTACAATGGGAAGTAATGTCTGCGAGGCACTTCACAGTGTAAGTCTGGAAGAATACTGGAGGTAACGGCAGAGAAATGAACAAATGCACATGATATTCTAAAAGTGCACTCATATCTTGTCTTTTCAGTCTCATCAAAAGTATTGGAAACACATCTGACATCAGGGTGTACAGTTTTATTATAAAATATTAAATTATTTTGAATAATAGATTTGCTTTTCAGCAACAAAAAAAGCTACTGTCAATGTCATTAACCATTCACAACATTTTAATATTTTATGATTAAATCAATAAATTTGGATGCAACACTGTGTTAATGTTTATATAATTTTGTATTAAAACTTTTGTTTCCCTTTAGCAAGGTATTCCACTAGATTAAGCTCAGTTGCTCACATCACTCGGATGCTACACATCCTAATTACAATAATATATAATTAACTTGATACTGTGGCCTCAACAATTACATTTTTCATTTAAATACCCAAAATTTATTTCAGCCCTGTGACCCGAGGTTCCACGCAACTTTTCTGCAACTTTTCCCATTTCCTAAGCCTCGCCAGTCCATTTCCTTCACCCTCTTCCTTACCCTTCAACCCTCCTGTCACAAGGAAGATAAGTTGGATGCAAAAGCTCATGCATTTTCAAAATTTTTTTTTTTCCTTCTTCTGTTGCCACTTGACGAGTATGTTTTTTTTATCTATACATGTCATATTTTCAAAATTTATATCAAGATGAAGCAGTATTCAAAGACCATCAATGTGACTCATTCTCTTTTACTTTTGCGATTTGGTGAATATAAGTTAGTGTTTTACACAACATCTTGGAACCTAATATTGCAAATTGTCTAACCCCAGACACCTATTACTTAAAAATGCATCTGAATACATTAAGACTGCTAATGACCTACTTAAATATCCCTTAATACTGCAATTTATTATCTCTGTAATTTCACTTATTGGCCTGCTGTGTATTAAGCCACTAATTTTATGCCTTGAAGTTGTTTAGTCAAATTATACTGTGTTTCACTGACTTCTTTTTTAGCCACTGTAACTGCAATGAGCATTTGTTCCCACAATTTATTAACACATCTTGTCTAATGATTTTTTTTTCTGAGATAAGGAGGATGAAATTACATTCTCCTATTAAAATCAGTTTTTGAATTTACATGCCAACCTTATTTAACACAGATTCAGCTATCATTAAAGGTCATCTTTTTACCATCAGTTTCACTACAATGCTGAATTCTTTTGTTTTTAACATACATTTCATTTAGCCACTGATATTTATTTCCACCATTGTAATGTTCACTTTAGTATCAACGGAAAATTCAGTCAAGGAATTAACAATGATAATAATGACACTGAAGTGCTAGTAAGTACTTACATCCAGGAGGCAAAATGTTTACTAATAGTGATACATACTCATGAAAGTGAAAGCAGAACTATCAGTTCCTTTCCTATGGAGGAAAGAGGGATAGAATCCTCATCCTCACTACAGGTGGGTCCCTCTCATCCTAGGGCCTTAGTGACTGCCTTTCCTTTTTAACCTTCCACACTTGACCCCTCTCCCCTCCCCATGGAATGAACTAATAGTTCACTTTTACTTGTGTACCAGTGGAACTAAACATTCATCTCCTAAAGGTGAACATGTTCGGCACTCTGGCTGAGCTTCTGCTTCCAGTGTAGACTGTTGCACTCAAGGTGCAGACTGTGGCATTTGCTATTAATTGAAATGTCTATTATTTTCCCACTTTTGCCAATAACATAATGAGAGTCCACACATGGAGGTTTCAGTGCTCGTTTCACTCCGTATCTGTGTAACATCACATGAGTGCATGTCTGTAACCTGTGGTGCACATTATTTTGTGATGTTCCAGGTCTCGATGATGGACATGGTCGGATTTGCGTCATCTGTTCTCTCAGCTGAGAAATGAAGTCTGTTTGATTGGTGTCCTCCATCATGACCATGTGTGGACCAATGAACTCGCCAGTCATGCTACTTCTTCATAAGTTAACTTGGCCAGAGAAGCGTCCTGATGGGGTTTGCAAGTGTTTTGCAGACCAAGCAAGACCAATGGTATAGATGTTCTTCAATTTGATTCGCGATACATTAGTGCGACTTTTAATGACTGGTGCCAGTGCTCAATCATTCCACCACTTCCTGTATGATAGTGTGTCGTCTTGTGATGTACACCACTGCAGAACTTTAGCTGGGCAAATAGTTCAGATTCAAATTGTTGGCCACACCCCATTGTGTTGTGTAATGGACAGCCGAATGGGGCTATCCAGTGCAAAACAAAGGTGGAGGCTAGTGTTTCCACTGACATACTGTCTACTAGTATAGCTTCTGGCTGGAGGGTAAAGTGGTCAGTTGCTGTTTATTGATACTGTTGGCCATTTATGGGTGGTAATGGTCCTATTTCATAGATATACATATGTGCTAATCTTACAGTTGTGTCTGGGAAATCTACCACAGTTACATGCATGTGGGAAGATACTTTACTAAACTGCCACTGAACAAATGCACGAGTCCAGGTTCTACAATCTTTCCGCATAATGGGATATACAAAATGGTTAGTGATCAGTTTAGCTGCTGACATAAAGCCAGGGTGACATAAGCTTTGCTGGCTCTCAAAAGCATGTCTACAGAATGAGGAAGATAATAATGGACAAGATCTTCCATTTGAGACTTTGCCATATAGTTGAACATTTGTGACAGGAACATCAATCAGTTTCAACCGAAGGTTGGAGGAAGTATCTTTCACACAATCCTGAAGCTCCTGGTGCAACTCTTGTGCTTTGGTGGGTTGAGTAAAATTCACTGAGTCCGTTGTACTGTTTATGACGGATGAGCAGTTGGCTACTATGTTGTCCATTTCTGATATGTGGCACATCTGATTGCTGAATTGAGCAATAAATTCCAAATGATTGTGTTCTCATGGTGATCATTTATCGTTGTTCTGCCTGAAGACATAGACATATGGTTTGTGATCTGCGTAAACTGCAAATTCTCTTGCCTCCAAATGTGTGTGGAAATGTTTAACAGATTCATAAACTGCAAATAGTTCATGATTGTATGTGCTCCATTTTTGTTGTGACAGAGAGAACCTGTGCAGGGGAAATGTGGGTGTCTGCCACACACCATCTACGTATTATTGTAATGCTGTGCCAATTGCCATCTGACTTGCACTCAACACCAGTGGGAGATGCACTTCTCAAGTGGACTTTGCAAGGTGTGTCACGTTAGCTCTGCTTTGCTTGGCTGTCTCTAAAGCAGTGTTCATAGTGGCCATCCACAGCACTGGTATTTTCCCCTTAACTTTAGGGCCAGCCAATGGTGTGGTTAGAGGTTCTTTGATCCCCGCTAAATGGGCTACACGATGCCAGTAAAAACTGAGAAATCCCAGGTAACGGCACAATTCTTTTGCAGTTTCTGGCTGTGGAATCTTCAACACTGTTTCTGCTTTTTCTGGATGCAGTAGCGATCCTACTGATGAGATCAGGTGGTCTAAAAAAGTGATCTCTGGTTGGCCACAAACACACCTGGCAGTGTTTAATACAACACTGTATTTGATCAGGCATCCAAGGATTTCAGTTAAGTGCTGTTGGTGTTCCTCTGCCGTGGCTGATAAAACAAGGATATCTGCAAGGTATGAAATGCAATATGACAAACCTTGTAGCACAAGTCTCTAAACCTCTGGCAAGTCTGTGCAGCATTCCGTAAGCTGGACAACATGAACTGACTCTCTAAGAGGCCAAATGGTGTAATACTAGTTGTCTTCGGTACGTCCTCTTCAACCAAAGGAATTTGTTTCATCTAGGTCTTGAAGGGATCGGTTGGTAGGACATGTTCTGAGGCATCAAGGGATCGCCAATTTAGTATTGGAGGGCAGCGTGGAGGGCAAAAATTGTAGAGGGAGACCAAGAGATGAATACACTACGCAGATTCAGGAGGATGTAGGTTGCAGTAGGTACTTGGAGATGAAGAAGCTTGCACAGGATAGAGTAGCATGGAGAGCTGCATCAAACCAGTCTCAGCACTGAAGACCACAACAACAACAGGTCTTGGCACAGTCCAGCACACTGAATACAGTTGTGCTCTGTAATGCGTAATTCTAGTCTATAAATAGGAGTACTGGATAATGATCTGGCACCGTTCTAACGTTAAGGTGTGGTAATCTCCGCAAGGGTGCCACATGACATACTTTTTTGGCAACAATAGTAGATGTGACAACCACAGACTGTTTGAAGGGCACCACACTGAATTCTGCTTTGCAATACCAAAACGATCTGGAGGAAGGCTTCTTAGCTTACACAAAATTGGTAGGCCAATGGTGGTGTTAATGTAGTGCAAAGTGCTGCGACATAACTGTGCTTGGGCAGTCATGTCATATCTGGGAACTGCTCTAGCAGCTTGGTGCATCCACTGCCTACTGACTGGATAAGTTTGGCATTATGCACCATAATGCTGTGTCAAGCAGATAGGCCAGTGATGCTGTTGTCAAGATGTGTTGGCAATGTATGGCAGCAGACGATAATGTGCTACTAGAAACTTCTGTCCTGTCTTCCGATCAGTTATGAAGAGGTGCAGAGGCAGCAACCGACAATTGGGTGCTGTTGCTGTTTGGGAAAGAATGTGGCAAAATGAATTTGTGTGCCCAGTCTCAGAACTTTTGATTATACAGCAAATGACATGCTGTGATGTGCCGCCCACTGCTGGAGAGTCCTTATAGAAAAGATTCTGGACCTCATATGAAAGTGTCCTCTAGCATTTCGGTTAAAGAGTAGCTCGCGGATCTATTTTCTCGGTGCTTCAACCATGCCCGCGAGGCAGTCTGTGCGCATCTCCATCGGTGCGCTGTTCCTTGCCATCACTATTTAACTGCATGAGGTCGGCATGATTGTGTCCTGGATTGCAGTATATTCAATACCATGCATGCATCAACCTTGCAGTGCAGATGTCCGACAAGGAAATGTCTCCAGTGGTGGGATTGACTTTTTGAAACCACCTATACCATGATGTTGGTTAAGATCCTATGTTACGGCACCCTGGAGCCTTTCACTCTGGTGGACTATTGTCTGTGAGTAACGGTCAAAAAAATTTCAGAATTTTTTTGTGATGCTCCTCAGCATTAAAAAAGTAGTATTTTATAGCTAGCTGGTTGTGTGGTGTAATGGATAGGGTATGGCCTTCACACACTTGTCATGGGTTTGAATCTTGTTGGGTACTTTAAATTTTTTTATTTTTAAATGTTCATCAAAATAGCTTTGATTATTATTCTTATTCAATTAATTGGTTTAAATGTAATTTTTTTTTATTTCTGTTCTTTTGTCACAACATTGTTATCACCATATCAACTTTTCCACTTCTCTCACCTTACCTATCATTCTTTTTCTGTTTGAAACCTTTGTTCCTGTGACTTTAATTAATTACAGGCAGAACAATCCAAACATATAATGAAATGACTCAAGTACGGTCATTACAAATATAGGTCTAGCAGCCAAGCTTAATTGGTAACTTAGTTAAGTTTTTCTATTTGTCAGACCAAAACAGTCAAAGATCGCCACACTACAGCAAAGAGAAATTTTCAGTGCTTCTGATGGCCAGGGTACAAACTCTTTTGAAGCATAGCCAAACAAATCAGCTGATGGCTTGTTGTAAATGTGTGTTGATGTCTGCTGCTAGAAGCTCATTGTCTTTCTAGATTAATTAATTTTTTTGCAGTTTATTTTGTCTCTTCCTTCATTCATTTCACATTTTTCTGCAACTAAATTCTACAGTAGTTTTGGCTTCTTTTGCCTGCTCTTTCCTTTGTTACCTAGTTCATCACACATTTATTTGAAATCAATCAGTTACAACTGCTCAGTATTTTCCAGATTTGTACCCTTGCCTTGTATCTCTCCACCAACCTTGAATTTGACAAATATTCTTTCATTGGAGATAATTACCATTTCTTTCTAGGTGATATCATCGGTAACCCCACAGTCATTTTCACACTCATAATCTTTGTTATATTATTCTATGTACCTGCAACATTTTTTCTTAATAGGAGTCAGCTGCCCTTTAACACTTGTAACAAATGCTAGCACTGCACATTGCACCTAATTTACTACATTAAAAAAGTGCCTTTTCCTCTCTAGTTGTCTTAAACTTTCATAAAAATATATTATTCCACTCTTATATAAACCCCCCCCCTCCCAATCCTACAAATTAATGCGTATGTCTTAAGTACCAAACATTGTTGTACTGCTATGAAATAAAAAATAGTGTGAAGCCACAAGAGAAAATGTGTTTCATTGCATTTCGTATCAGTTCAACACCCTCCAAATTCTATGTCAAAAAATTAGAAGATTAGTTTCACCTGAGAAGTTTGAATAATGGGCAAGGCACGTTGCACTCTATATATATCTTCACCTGACAACTGGAGAAGAATAGGGCACCTATCACTTTACCTAACAGCTGCATAAAGAAAGAACACTGCATGAGCTTCACTTAAGAAGTTATATAACAGAGAGAGAGGTGGTACTACTTACACAGGGAAAGGAGCAGTAAGATAAAAGCCATAACTGTCAGAAGATGCATGGTGTCGGACATGCACCACTAAACCAGGAGTTCCAGCACGCAGACGAGATAAGAGCCACATTAATGTAAAATCCTGAGCCCCAGGTGGGAACATCAGCACTACATCACATTCCTAAAAACAAATAATCACAAAAAATAGTCACCACTTATGAAAGACCTAACAAGAGTAATTAATTCATACATCCTCGAAATTGTCACATGACAGTTTAGAATAATTTATACTAGAGGAAGCATGAATTGCATTTTAAGGGCTAACTGTAACAAGTAAGTATTAATTCAGAGGAATTCTGGTTTATAACAAATGCCTAATTCTCACAACACATCATCCTCAAATTATGCTAATATCATAAATTGTCAGTTTCAGTTACAAGGTAGTGAATTACTAATAAAATGTTAAAATGAGACCCGTCAGTGGAGGGACTGGACAGGAAGTCCATACGGAATTTCAAGTCATATACAAGGAACACTTCTTCAGTGACATACAAAGATAGATACGGGGTTAACAGACTGAATAGAACTCCAACGTATTTCCACACTACTGTGAGGAATAGTGGACTTTTCGATTATTCTATTTGGATATTTTGGTAACAGTATTTGAAATTTATAAGGTTGAAATAGTCCTCAGCTTCAGTCCAAAGATTCCACAGTAATAATAGCAACAGTAGAGCGATCCATATCTAAAAATGATTTTAAAAAGTATATAAAGATTCATCCACAGACAACAATCATTAACACACCTTCCTTTTAATTTGAGGGGAACGAAAAAGTCTTAAGATTACTAAAGAACACTGTCATGAGCAGCATTACCAACATACACTATTATATGTAGGTTGGAACCCAAATAGTGGGAACACTGCTGTGGAGACACTATGCAATGGAATCTACTATTGTCGCTGATAGCACACTTTGTTGACATACCTACCTTACCTCGAGCAAATGGATTCGCCCGTCCCATGTCACAGGGGTGCGCACGATCGAGGGAAACACAGTCACTTGTGAGTGAGCGGTCTAATGTAACGGTGTCACTATGTTTTCGAAACAGGAACAATGGAGTTGGATCAAGATTGAATGTTCCAGAGGTCGTACAGCATGACAGTGTCATTAAGGTCTTCAAGGGGCGTGCAGGGCCTCAGCATTGCCGTACAGAACAGTGGCACACTGAGTGGCTTCAACGAAGGTCAGCAAACTGTGGCAGACATGCATCGGGCAGGTGGTCCTAGTGTCTCTGAAGAAGAAGAAGAAGAAGAAGAAGAAGGAGTGCATGCTGTTGCCACATTAGTGGACAGTGATTGACGCCATACAATTTGTGAGCCTGCCCATGAAACCAGATTAGTGCATACTGAAGGAACACCTTGCATCCTGAAGGAGTGCCTTGGCATGCGAAAAATTGCAAACAATGGGTTCTGCAGGAACTGATGAAAATGCAGAAATGGATGCATTATGACCCTGCTCTGACGCACTTGGAGTGCTATGAGTGCGAAGGAGAGGATTTCTTACGCCGTATTGTAACACTAGATGAGACATGGGCCACATTGAACGAGCCAAAACTAAAACGCTAATCCAACGAATGGCGTCATTATGGGTCAATGCGAAAGTTGAAAGTACATCACAGAGCTCCAGTATGGAGAAAGTTATGGCAATTCTCATGTACGACTGTCATGGTGTTATCCTAATGCTTTACATTCCTCCACGGCAGACCGTCAATGCACAGTATTACTGTTCATTTTTGGAGCATCACCTGCGACTAGCTTTGCGAAAGAAGCGGCGACACTTTCTGCGCAATCCACCCATCATTTTGCATGACAATGCACAAGGGCATACAGTGCAAGCTGTGGCTGCTCTGTTCGGTTGATGGGACTAGGAAGTACTGCACCAGCCACCATACTCCCTGGACTTACGTCCTTGTGACTTTGATTTGATTCGAAAGATGAAGAAACCACTTCGTGGCATTCACTTCAGAACTGTTCCACAGATTCGACAGGCAGTAGACTGCTCCATTTGCACCATCAACAGAACACGCTTTGCTAATAGTATATTACGCCTTTCACATCACTGGCAATGGGTTCTACACAATGCTGGTGACTACTTTGAATGACAACAACAGGTGCAAACATGTAACTCTTTTGTATTGGTTGTGAATAAATAGTTGTCACTATTCCAACCCTCATAAATTGACCCATAGGACACAGTTTGAGTTGGTGAGCAACAAGAAAAAAAGTTTTGGTGACACTTATTTTCTATTTCTTACCTGTGTAGGTATTGTCTGAATCCATAATCGGCGTGGTGTCATCAAATGACCTGTACATGGTATCTTCCTCCGCAAGAGTAAAGATGCTAGAATATAATAATGAAGATAATAATAATAATAATAATAATTATAATAATAATATCAGAATTATTAAAATCAATCAAATTATGGAATCATAAACAAAATGGCAGGATGATCCTTTGATATTTATCTGGGGGAAAAATTGCATAGTAAAACTTGTGAGGACTTGCAGCAACTCATTTATGTGATATAGCCTATTTAGGTAGAAACTAAAATCTGGATAGCTTCAAAACAGGGAACTGATAAACCTGACAAAAACTTATTTGAGCCCTGGTTAAACAGCAATTATTTATCAGTTTATAGTAAATTACAAGAGTATGTTTTACAAATGATATAATTTTTCAAAATATGACCTACATGAAAAATTTTTCAGCTCTCGCATGCACGCAGGAGAGATCTTCCATTTGCAGTCAGTTTACTGGAGTTATATCTACATAAGAAAGGGGTGGCAGGGCAATTCCAGTAGCATGGGGACCTATACCACTTGATGCACCAATCCATAACAACATTCTGGCACAAATATCTGCAAAGTGTGCTTCAGCTTGCATGCTGAACATTGATTTTTGCATTATTGTATGAATGATTCGGCTACTTTGCCTTTAATGTGATCATCATCATCATCATTATTATTAATCCCTGTATCAACTCGCAATGATGTGCGGGATTGGGGGATGAACTGCCAAACAAAGTGAAGCAAAATGTTTCAGTGCTGAAATCAAACACGCGTGTCTATGTATCTCCAGCCTAGTATTCATCTGACAATTTGTTTAACTTCCAGTTTCCACTATACAGGGTGTTTCAGTAGTGATGGTAAATACTTCATACATGGAAAGCACAGTACGAAGAAGCTAAAAAGCTCCAATAAACATGGGTCCATAATTCAACCGTTGCTGAGGTATCACATTAATTTGAGTTGAGAACCAACTGTAAACACCCTTGGATATCACAATATTTCTGAAGGTAACTCAAGGCTTGTGATCAATTACCTATTCGTTAACCATGCACAACTACTTCCCTTTCACCCTCCGTGAACTGCACTGTATCGGTCTCACAATAAGTTACAAACATAAAGGCACCATGGACAGAAGTTACACCAATGACGAGTACACTGACATACACTTCATGTATTGCAAAGCAAATAGCAGTGCCCTTGAGGATGTACAACCGTATGAAGAAGCTTTCCTCTCCAATGAAGAAGCTTTTCCTCTCCACAGGCAGTTTGACAGGCATGCATTTAGCCAGTTACATCAGTGCTTTAGAGAAACCAAGAGTTTCACACACCAGGTACGACAAGGTTGTAAGTTTTGTTTAGATTTAAGACTTTCTGATCGCTGTGCTCTGTTTATGGAGTTACCAAAAACAATAGCACCTTGCTCAAAAAACCTAATGTTGAGGAAAGCTGTTATACATTGTACACAAATGTCTGATAACTTAAACAAGGAGGATTGCTAACGAAGTGTGTGTCATGAGTCGTAGCAATGTGTGGCAAATTTTGCATTGGCAAGTACTCTATCCTTATCTCCAGCAAGTGCAAGCTCAGCAATGCAGACTTTCCTCCTAGAAAGAATTTCTGCCAATGGGTGCAACGACAGTGTACCCTGAATCCCCTGTTTTTAAGCAGTAGTCTGTTCACGGATGAAGCTGGTATTTTTAAATGTGATAACTGTCAGATTTGGGCCAATGTCAATCCTAATGCAACACTCATATCGCAACACGAGCAGCGTTATCCATTGAATGTTTGGGCAGGACTGCTCAGACACTTCCTACCACAGAAACTAACTGGACAGCAATATACAGCTTCTGCAGACTGTACATCCAGATGTACATGATGATGTCCCATTGAACCAATGCCTGAACGTGTGTTTCAGGCATGACAGTGCTCCAGCACATTTGCATTTATGAGTGCACTCGATTCTAACTCAGACTTACGGTCAACATTGGATAGGTAGAGGGAGGCCTGTGCCATGGCCTCCAAGATCTCCGGATTTAAGTCCCATGGACTTCTGTGTGTGGAGTCATGTCCAAAACCTGATCTACACTACCAAGGTCAACTCTCTTGAGGAATTACACTTGCGGAGTGAAGCAGGCTTCCAGCATTTGCAGAAATCCCCAGGACTGCCTGCGATGATTTGCAATTCTTTCCCCAGGACTGCCTGCGATGATTTGCAATTCTTTCAGAGACAAGTTCATGTTGGGGATATGTGAACAAACAGTATCCAGTGTGCATAGTGGCAGACATACTGAAGTACGCAGTAGTTAAGCCACTATTCACAAAAGGCACAAAAGAATGTATGGGAAACTATCGCCCAATCTCTCTTCTTCCATCACTATCAAAATATTTGAAAAGCTAGTCACCATACAAATTCAAAATTTAATAGGAAAATTTAAAATGATCTCAAAAAAATCAGTATGTATTTCAAAAAGCCAAAACCACAATATCTGCTATAAAACATTTTACAGATAAAATTAACTCACTGTGTGCACAGGATTTTTTTGTGACCTACCAAAGACCTTTGATAGTGTGAACCACTCCTTGCTACTCTGTAAACTGGAAAAGTATGGAATTAGGGGCACAGTGTTAGAATGGTTTAAGTCCTATCTATCCAACCGAAGACAAAGAGTGGTTATATCATCAGAGAGAGGAACTTATATTTCAAAATGAAAAATCATTTCGTATGGAGTACCCCAAGGTTCTATCTTGGGTCCCATTCTGTCTTTGTTTTACATAAATGATCTACCATTCAATATTGTACTGTCACTCAGTTTTATTTGCAAATGACACATCTGTATCACTAAAGTAAAAGTACTGACCAAATTCCTCAAATTGTATTAAATACTTAAAAAAAATTAGATACCTGGTTTGATTTAGATGGGTTAAAATTAAACATGGACAAGACTCAGTTAACGCAGCAAAATTAAACAATATTCAAGTCAGTCACAGAAACCAGGACTTGCAGATAGCTAGCTGTGTGAATTCCTAGGAATGCAGCTGGATAAAAATTTATCATGGGGCTCACAATACAGTACCCTGCATTTAAATAAAATTGTCTAGCATTTGCAAGGAGAATACTGTAAAATGCTGCCAGTATGGGCGTAAGAAAAGTAATATGTCACAGCTACTTTGAGTCTGTAATAAGGTATAGAATTTTATATTTGGGTAACTGAAACCATATGTGTCGAATATTAAAACTTCTGAAAAACCATTAGAAAAATACACAATTTAGGGCAGGAAAAAATGATGCTTTCCATTCCCAAAAAATCTAAGTATATTAAGTGTTCCCTCAGTATACATCTAATGGCTGATTATACAGGGTTATTACAAATGATTGAAGCGATTTTACAGCTCTACAATAACTTTATTATTTGAGATATTTTCACAATGCTTTGCACACACATACAAAAACTCAAAAAGTTTTTTTAGGCATTCACAAATGTTCGATATGTGCCCCTTTAGTGATTCGGCAGACATCAAGCCGATAATCAAGTTCCTCCCACACTCGGCACAGCATGTCCCCATCAATGAGTTCGAAAGCATCGTTGATGCGAGCTCGCAGTTCTGGCACGTTTCTTGGTAGAGGAGGTTTAAACACTGAATCTTTCACATAACCCCACAGAAAGAAATCGCATGGGGTTAAGTCGGGAGAGCGTGGAGGCCATGACATGAATTGCTGATCATGATCTCCACCACAACCGATCCATCGGTTTTCCCCTTACAGAGTCATCCAGAACCTTTAAACTGCGCATACCATCGCCGAATGGAGTTAGCAGTTGGT
The DNA here is from genome assembly GCF_023898315.1 of Schistocerca nitens. Classification (NCBI taxonomy): domain Eukaryota; kingdom Metazoa; phylum Arthropoda; class Insecta; order Orthoptera; family Acrididae; genus Schistocerca; species Schistocerca nitens. The sequence continues at coordinate 496,716,906 of NC_064619.1, read as the reverse complement.
GGATCTTTGTTGAACTTCGTCCTGAAGTGTCGTTGCACTGTTATGACTGAATGATGTGAGTGCATTTCAAGCACAACATACGCTTTCTCGGTTCCTGTCACCATTTTGTCTCACTGCGCTCTGGCGGCAGAAACCTGAAGTGCGGCTTCAGCCGAACAAAACTTTATGAGTTTTTCTACGTATCTGTAGTGTATCGTAACCATATGTCAATGAATGGAGCTACAGTGAATTTATGAAATTGCTTCAATCATTTGTAATAGCCCTGTATTTGTACACAGTAACCCTGATTTATTCATAGCAAATCATTTTCAACATGATTACAACACCAGAAATCAAATTAATTTTATCCTGCTCACCCACCATTTAAAACTTTATGCTCAGACTCCACATTATATAGGTATGAAAATTTATTAAAAAAAATGGAAGGAAGCTAATTGCTCAGCATAAATTCAGAAACCCGAAAAAAAAAAAAGTCATATATGAGAAACTAGTGCAGAAATGTTACTATTCAGTAGAAGATTCATGAATGACAACCTGAAAATTTGAGAAGAGGGCAAATACTTACGACTTAATTTTCAAAAGTTTGTTACTTTTGAAGAAAAATTATTAGCTGATTAATTAATTAATTACCCATTACAGTATATTATATTATTCCTATTATACGGAAGCTTGTGAACCAGTTTCTGTGTTTTAACATGTCCCACACATTCAGTCAATGACCTGAAATTGTATGTTATGAGTAATAAACTTGTATCCTTTTCTTATATGAAATGTGATGCAAGCCTTCATGTTGTAATCTTGTCATTTTGCATTAACTAGAATTCAATAGTAATGTTGTCATTACAAAATCATTCCTTTCTACAGCCATTTTGTTCCTGCACTAGGAGGGTATTAATTATCTATCAAATTCAATTTTTTATAATTTTTTTATACAGTTTGTAAGAACAAGTTTGTAGATTTATTCCTTTATTGTGCTCAGACATTTCTTCCTCATTTTTTATATCACTGTCTTCCGCAATTCAATTCAGATACCACCCTAGTCTTCCTGCATTCATGTAAGAAGTGTAGGAGCTTCCTTAGTAACTTTAGTTACCCCCATTTAAGGGGGTTCTATGTTGATTTCTTCAAACTATATGCGTTTCATCTGTTCCAGAGCCTTCCATAATTGATCTATTGTGATATCATCTTGGTACTCAAGTTGGTTCCCTTTACCCTCCGAAGTTCCTATTTATGGGTCGACAGAAGTGTCCGATCCCACGCGTTGGCTTTGACCCATGACGTAAGGGTGATGTCGTGTGTGACGTCATGACAGCGCGGAGTTTGGTTTCTGAGTGTGGCGTGTTTGTAGATGTCGTCGTGTTGTGGTTTGTTATGTTCTCTGGTGGTATGTTCAGGGTTTTCGTTTTTGTGGTGTTATGGGCTCAGTTTGCTTTTGCTCATTATCCAGAATTGTTCGAGTGTCGGCTGTGTTTGTATTGGAATTCGTTTCAGTGAGTTAACGATTTTGTGTGAAGGTTAATTTAGTGTTGCTCGCTGTACGTCATGTGGTAATTTAGTAAAATTAATCGGTTGTTGTTTTTGTTCAGGAATGGATATGACAGATAAAACTAACAGTGCGCAGGTCAAGGGAAGTGTTCGATCCCAATATGTGGCTGTGTATGTTGTTATCGGGAGGTGTTTTTGAGCTATATAGGCCAAGGGAAGTGTTTGATCCTAATATATGGGATCGGGAGCTACTGTTGAGCTATATAGGTTAAGGGAAGTGTCCGATTCCAGATGATATTGTGTTTAGTGGTATTTGGGGAGTTTTGTGAAGTCAGTTTTTTTTTTCGTCGTTTTGTATGGTTTTGTATGGGGGTGGGTGTCTAAATTTGTTTATATTTGGTTTCCCCCACGCAAAAACACCCCATTTCCTGCGCTTGTCCCGTTAGTGTCATTAGGCCTTTTGTGGAAAGTGTGTGTGTGTGTGTTTGCTTTTTGATGTATTTTCGTCCTCATAATGTGTACGTAACGACTTTATATGCGCCATATTGGAATCGTGGTTTATGGTCGTTTCCGCCATATATGTGACATCATGGGTCAAAGCAGACGGGCGGGATCGGACGCTTCCATATTTCCCTATTTCTCCGTCTTTCTCGTCATCTTATTCCATAGTTGTTGGTACCGTTTTATCCAAGTTCCCTTATCTATGTAATTTATTTTTGCAGCAGCTCTTTATTTAATTTTTAAGTTGCTTCATGTGTTTATAAGCCACCTCTTTGCACTTTTCTACAAATCATTTGAGCCCCTTTGTGTATTATCACACAGTTTTATAAGGTATGCTCTTTAATTTTTTTTAAATTGTATTCTCTATTTCATCATTCCATATTCTAAAACCATTCTACTACCTCTTTTTTTTCCTTTTGCCTACATTTTCAACTGCTACTCTCTTAATGTATGCCTGTTTTCCCATTGTGTGTTCACAACGATCTGTACGTGTACCTTGTATGGATACTGTCCAAGTCATCATTGATACAGGTATTTTATGCTAGATTTTCTTGTAACACATTCTTTAAACAATTCGTCTTTAGTGTTGCATGATTATTTAGTTGTTTCACCCATCCAGCCAACAGGGTTATCTTTGCTACAACACGGTAGTGGTCTGAGTTCATGTTGCTTCCTCTGTGGACTCTTATGTCTCGGACAATTGATTTAAGTTTTCTATTTAATATAAAAGAAGCAATACTTGATCATGGCCTCTTGCACTCTGAGTATATTTCTAAATTTCTTTTTCCTAAAGAATATGTTGCTAATTTTCTTATCATTGAATGTTTCAAAATGTCTTAGCTTTTGTTCATAATTTATGCTCCTACAACTTCTGGCAGTGGTGTATTTCAAACGGGTGTATTAATACATCCACTTATTAACAAGTGGTTATGTTTACTTCTGCCTACTTATTTTTTTAAATCATCATAAAAAACACACTTCTTTCTTCCCCTTCTTCAGGAGCATATACACTTATTTTTGTCCATATCATATAATAATAGAGAATAACAATAATAACAACAACGACCACACACACACACACACACACACACACACACACACACACACACATATATATATGCACGTGTGTTTTGTGCGTTTCCTGCTTCAGAGGAAGGCCTTTTGGCCACCAGCTTAAAGATTTAACAGTCTTTCCGTTGTGTCTGCCTGCAACTCAATGTCTCTTCTACATGGTGAGCAGCAATCCATCCTTTTCGCAATACTATTAATATTCCATTCTGGACTTTTCACTGTTTGATTAATTCTGTTTTGTCAATTCACAGACTCTTCAGAACAACAGTGTGAAATGTGGAAGCCAACATTCCCCCACTTCTCTGAATCTGTTCCATAGGAAGAGGAACTGGCAAGACAAAACTCCACGAGAACTAGAGACAGGTTCCATTACAACAATGCCTGTTTCTATATGCAAAACAGACTGACTTGTAGGATAGCCTAATATTAACATTTCAGCAACATTTAATGCACTCTGCCATATATAATGCATCTTTCTTCACAAAAACTAAAACTGCACAGATGTTAGATTATGGACAAGTAGCTGGTGAGTATTTTGAAGAATATATAGTCTCTTGTGTCATTTACTATACCCATTCATAAATCAAAATTTTTTCATATAAATTTAAAAGAAGCTACAGAAGTTATTGGTCTTGCTGAAACTATACTATCGTAATCAGCACAGTTAAAAAAACTGAACAGTCTAGATAACTACAAATAATAAAGCCACATTTACGTTTATGTATACATAAATTCTCTGTTGCTTTTTCACAATAGTTTACTATTTATTCTTTTCAGTATATGCCACTATATAGTGACTTGATTTTTCACTACTGTATGTTCATTAGTCTCCACAATACCTCTTTTGCACATCAAATGCCTATTCTCATTTTATATAGGCCTATGTAGTACAAGATGTTAAAAATCAAGCATTTGGATGCACATATGAACAACACTGAAAAACTAATTTTCCTTTTCCATTTCATCCAAAAATTCCTCAGGCATACTACCCTGTAACATACACTCGACCGAAAAGTACGTTATATTCATGACAACATTAAAGCATTTGCTCTTACCACTGACACAGCTTCCTAACTAACCCACTTTACTTCTGCCTGTGCACCAATGACTCAGTATCTATGTCCTACTGTTGAAAGCCTCTCACTTTTCCTCATACTTATATTTTTTTCTTTCATTTTTGAATTTTGTTTCATTATAACTCAACCAAGTAGTCCTATCTTCTCCTGATTTGACTATTTTGGTACTGGTGCCACACCTTTCTGTTGTATCACTACTCCCATTTGATGGGAACATTATGAGAAATGTAATTTTCACACTGTTATTAAGTCTGGCCTCATTGCAATAACTGTAGCTTTGACTTTCTTCAATATTGTTAGTTCTAACCTATGTGTAACTAGGTTTATTTGTTTAGAACAATAGTCTAAATATATCTGACAAAATTCCTTAAGATGAATGTTTATATCTATACAATTACTAACGTTTGCATCAAAACAAATATGTTTATGTTTACAACTAACCAGTTCAGATAAAGAAGAGGGGGGCAACTTTCCAACTTGTTTCACAGTGCAATAATAGCAAGAGAGCGTGCTTTGATCTATTGTTTTTTCTAAACCAGTGCTGCTCTTGTATGCAACTGCTTCCGTAACGATGGACAAGCAAAATAATTGTAAATGAGTTTATACAGTCCTGACAGGAAAAGGGCAACGGCGCCACAATGAGAACTTGAAAACAGGTCACCTCTTAAGAGGTGAATACAGTGATAAATTTTCCTCTGAGGTTACAATGAATAATTCCTAATCATTCTCCACCAAGGCTTGTATTAACTTGAGACTATGCACGAGTTTCCTCCAGAAATAAAATATTATACGCAAATACAAGTTTACCTAGTTATTATAAAAGTTTGTACGTAGAAGCAAGATTTGCACGACGTGCACGGTAATAAAAGTACAAGAAACAATATGATGATGTTCACTTTACCATTTTCAATTGTCTTTTTCGCACACGTAAGAAGCTTTCGATGTCTTAAATTGGTCTCCTGATCAGCTTCGGTAGCTTGTTCCGAATTTTCGCTTTCCGGAGATTCCATTTTTTGCTCTTTACACGCCGTGATGGGCAAGTAATAAATAACTTTTTATGAGTTGTCCCTAAAATTTTCGCTGCTGTCATTAACACGAACACCACTTTCCGAACGCCGGCACAAACATCACTTCTGCACCTTGGGTTTGTTGATAACAAGAGACAATCTCCATTTAACAAGGATTGACATCTGTTCCTAGTTCCTACGAACTTCGGAAATTCACCAACGCAACAAAAATATTGTTTATAGAAACTGTTGGCTAAACTGAGAAACAAAATATATTATCCAATATAAATAAAAAATTCATTTTTCGATATAGATTTTCGTAAAGTATATTAAAATAGACACTTGCCATACGTTGCTTAGTGGACAATTTATGTAAAATACCGAAAATAACATGATGGGTTGGCCAAACTGGAATCGATATAACTGTTTACCCGTCGTCTTGGTGCGCGCAGTTAGAATGTGTTTGTAAACACAGCACTTAATTAAAATGAAATCTGTGCGTAAATATATGTAATTTGTGGAAGATGGTGAAGCTGTTGTATTACCTGCTTCTGGTATTATGTTGGACGACTCGTATTAATACATTTTCAGGAGAGACATTAACTTATAGTGATCCTTTGCTCTGCAATGAAAATGAATATTTTAACAGCGTCCTGCTGAAATGCCTGCCCTGCGACAGTAGCAGGCACTTAGTACGGGAAGAAAACGGTATTACCACAGTAATATGCCTTCTAAAACTATCATTGTTCTGATGTGAATTATTAAATAATGTACCAAGTACTTCTGGTGTTAGGTGAAAAGCTATTTTTGTCACTTTTACGCAAGTTTGTTCTCACAATAACATGTTCAGGTTTGACTTGCGCATGCACCGCAAGAGCAAGAATCGTCCCCTCCGAATTCGCAGATTTTCCAAAATGCGAGTTATGTGGCGAGAATGAACTGCCATCAACAGACCGAACTGCGTGTTTGCCATGCAGAGACCGCACATCTAAGGAGAATAATGTAACCAACTGTGAACCATGTTTACTGGGTCATGTACGAGGTCAGTTCTTCTAGTTTAATTAAACTCTCGTAACCTTCTCAAAGTAGACCTATGAGTATGTGAATGCTGGTTTATATGCATTATGTTTCTTTCTGTAATAGCTTACCACATAACGCCCAATATCCATTTAAATGTGATCCACGGATAAATGAAACGTAGGGATATTTGCGAAGTGGACACTATTATTTTCGTAGAATTTTAACTCATTGTTGAAGTAATCTTTTAGCAAGGCACAGAATAACACGGAAAACAAGGAAAAAATAGTACTTATGTGGAACACATAATGTGCGGAATAAACTTTTATGCACAGTGTTTGTAATTACACTACAGTTACTAATAAAAATAAAAATCCATACACATCAACGCTCACCGGTTGTCGACAAATAAACTCCCACATTGTTGACTAAGGGCTGAAACCTGTCAATAGTTTACTCAGAATCTCTGCCAGCTGTTTATCTCAAACTACTCCATGATATAATGATTTCACGATTAGTGACTGATTCAAGAATCATTAAAAGCCTTATACTGATGAATTTAATGAACAAAACAGTCTAGGCCACATCTTATTATTTGTTATTACCGTTTTCAGCTAAGTTATGCCACCTTCATATTTAACACTAAAATACAGGACTCTGTATGTTCATCTTTTCAGAGAAAGTTACGAGCTCAGATGTTCAGTACAAGATATCAAATCAAACCCCTTTCATCTGTCTAATTTCCAAACCGTTATTTTATTTGGCTACCAGTTTCGGCAATTTACTATGCCATGCTCAAGCCCTATGTACAGGCAACAATAGTAACAGAGTGGAATAGATAACCATAAAAGGGGGTGGTGCAAGTCTCATATACACTGTTAATATGTAATAACACGACAGTATCAAGTAGCACAAGAAGTTACATGAAGTTACAGGTAAATTAAGGAATAAAATAAAAGAACGGTTGCACACTGTACTAACTTAAACTAGTGAGCAAAGTATATATGTCATATAATCATAAAAAAGAACCTACTAAACAGAGATCAATATTACATGTTATACATAGAGAATCATGGTACAATGCTAATGCAATACCCATGAAACAACTGGTGTAAAACAATATAGTCATACACTGACGAGTACAGGCTGAAGGTAAATTATTTGATTATATGCTGTGGTATACTAATAAAACATATAGGCTAGTACTTACTGGAGGTCAACCCCATAACTATCTGTATCATCATGTTCCATATACTAATAATAGCTAACTAATAAAAGGAGAATATGAAGATACACCAATGCAATTTATTGATCCTGTGATCATAAGATGCAACTTATTTAATAAACCAAACTATGAATGTAATGTAATAAACTGTAATGAATTCCCACTAAGCAGTAGGGCCTATTTACTGAAATATGTGGAAAAGGCAAAACCAATGTCATCACAAAAATGATAAGTCTGCTGGTGAGCAGACATGTGGCTAGGAGATACACCATATCATGAGCTATGAAATAAGTTTAAAGTAAAGTAATGCAATACAAATACAGTATATCAGAAAGACACTCATTACAATCAGAACAACCAAAGGCATGTACCACTATATGTCCGTAGCCCTTAAGCAAGGGATGTATGATCTACAACAGAAAAACCACCAGAATACGTGTCAGGGTATACCATTCAATGTGTAATATGCCAACTGCTACCTTTTTGATTAGATGGTTAATTGAGAGTGTGGAATATATCAGAATACAGGTGCCAGTTGATGTTTGTCATTAAAATTCAATAAAGAGTTGTAGTGGGTCACACCAGCTAGTAGTAACAGCACTCCTGTATTTTAGTGTTAAATCTGAATGTGGCCTGATGTGGTTCTGTTCTTCCAAGAAAGATTTTCTAAAATCCAAGTCTGATTTTCTTGTGGTACTTTTATTTCTTGATCCATTGCTTCTTTTGAGTTGTCTTCTTGATCTGATCTCATAGCTTATTGAAGTGTTTGTGGCTCTTCCCAATATGTTAAATAGGAACTAATAATCTTCATATGTCATTGGACATTTGAATGTAGACCACTCACTATTTCAGGCAGTTTCAGTCATTTTCTTCTCTCATAGTATCTTTATCAGTGATTTTATAATCTTTATTTTCAGTGTCAACTTCAGACTTATCTTCAGTTTGAGTTGTTGAGACTTGAAATTCATGATCAGGAGCATCCATAGTTACTGGAACAGATATACTTATTTTCGTCTTTTCTTCAAAAATGATACCTCATAACCTGATTAACATATCTTTCGCCCAAATACTGTGACATTCTGTGTCCCTTTACCCAATCTAATTCTTTCGTTAATTCTTAGAAACATGAGCATAGCAAATAGATCCTAATCTATGCATTTGATTTGTCATAGATTTCTCACCATACCACAATTTATATGGAGATACTCTAGTTATAGTGGATAGCACCGCCTGATTTGAAACATATGTAGGTATAGTTTTTCAAACCATCTTTGCTTCGACTATAAAAAGCCTCAAATTATTAACAGACTCATCTTCTCCTCCAATGAAATAAACATTTCATAATTTTGTATAATTGCCTTTAAAAGTACAAAATAATTATATCCAGGCATAGAACTTTGTAATGAACCACAAATATTTGCTCAAATCGGTTCTCTTGGCTTGGTAGCTTTTTCTCTTCTGCTTTGTGGCAACATTAGGCAATGTGTACACAGGTGGAGCAAGAGACAGAGAAAGGATCTTTGGTGCAGCAAAGAACATTTATTAGCAATGTAGAATATACACTCCTGGAAATGGAAAAAAGAACACATTGACACCGGTGTGTCAGACCCACCATACTTGCTCCGGACACTGCAAGAGGGCTGTACAAGCAATGATCACACGCACGGCACAGCGGACACACCAGGAACCGCGGTGTTGGCCGTCGAATGGCGCTAGCTGCGCAGCATTTGTGCACCGCCGCCGTCAGTGTCAGCCAGTTTGCCGTGGCATACGGAGCTCCATCGCAGTCTTTAACACTGGTAGCATGCCGCGACAGCGTGGATGTGAACCGTATGTGCAGTTGACGGACTTTGAGCGAGGGCGTATAGTGGGCATGCGGGAGGCCGGGTGGACGTACCGCCGAATTGCTCAACACGTGGGGCGTGAGGTCTCCACAGTACATCGATGTTGTCGCCAGTGGTTGGCGGAAGGTGCACGTGCCCGTCGACCTGGGACCGGATCGCAGCGACGCACGGATGCACGCCAAGACCGTAGGATCCTACGCAGTGCCGTAGGGGACCGCACCGCCACTTCCCAGCAAATTAGGGACACTGTTGCTCCTGGGGTATCGGCGAGGACCATTCGCAACCGTCTCCATGAAGCTGGGCTACGGTCCCGCACACCGTTAGGCCGTCTTCCGCTCACGCCCCAACATCGTGCAGCCCGCCTCCAGTGGTGTCGCGACAGGCGTGAATGGAGGGACGAATGGAGACGTGTCGTCTTCAGCGATGAGAGTTGCTTCTGCCTTGGTGCCAATGATGGTCGTATGCGTGTTTGGCGCCGTGCAGGTGAGCGCCACAATCAGGACTGCATACGACCAAGGCACACAGGGCCAACACCCGGCATCATGGTGTGGGGAGCGATCTCCTACACTGGCCGTACACCACTGGTGATCGTCGAGGGGACACTGAATAGTGCACGGTACATCCAAACCGTCATCGAACCCATCGTTCTACCATTCCTAGACCGGCAAGGGAACTTGCTGTTCCAACAGGACAATGCACGTCCGCATGTATCCCGTGCCACCCAACGTGCTTTAGAAGGTGTAAGTCAACTACCCTGGCCAGCAAGATCTCCGGATCTGTCCCCCATTGAGCATGTTTGGGACTGGATGAAGCGTCGTCTCACGCGGTCTGCACGTCCAGCACGAACGCTGGTCCAACTGAGGCGCCAGGTGGAAATGGCATGGCAAGCCGTTCCACAGGACTACATCCAGCATCTGTACGATCGTCTCCATGGGAGAATAGCAGCCTGCATTGCTGCGAAAGGTGGATATACACTGTACTAGTGCCGACATTGTGTATGCTCTGTTGCCTGTGTCTATGTGCCTGTGGTTCTGTCAGTGTGATCATGTGATGTATCTGACCCCAGGAATGTGTCAATAAAGTTTCCCCTTCCTGGGACAATGAATTCACGGTGTTCTTATTTCAATTTCCAGGAGTGTATGTTGTTATTCGTTGGATGTTTAGTTGTTATTAGTTGAGTTTCAGTAGGGAGACTTGCAGATTAGTCATGCTTGTGAGTTTACATGGTAGTTGTATCATTCACAACACAATTACCCATAGTGATGATGCCAATGTGATTTGAAAAGAAGAGTCAGAACTGTAATTTTTTTTTTCTTTGTAAGCAATTATGACAGACACGCCTCCACTTTTGACAGAGACAGAAGTTAAGACAGAAAAATGGAAGAATAATACCAAAATAAAACTTTAATTGCAAAGAAAATGTGCAATTAACTACAAAAAATGAAGTGTACACACAAGCATTCACTGACTGTACAATATGTCAAAGGTTTAAGATGAAGACTGTGCAATACTATGTAACAACAAACTGCTTTAGATGAGTGTGATGTCACAACTGTTTACGTCTGTAACAGGTTGTGGGAAGATATTGCAAATTGTGGCTTGAGAAGCATTACTTTCAAAGTAAATTTCCTTTTATGCGAGATGAAGTTTGTGTGAGAATGTGCAGTGAATTTCATAAATCATGGAGCCGTTGACTCTCATTCAAAATTTAACACTTCGGTGACCAGCCACATAGAAAAATTTTGGGCACAGACCAATCACTTGTATCATTATTTTTTAAAATTTTACTGCCACATTTATGTTTAATGTACCTTAAAGGATAATACATGCTAAAAAAGACCAATATTATTTGTGAAAGCTTAGATTTTCTTGAGCTATTCTGTATGCATATAAATTTAAACCATTATTATGAAAAGGAAAGTCGCTACTTACTTTTTTTTTTTTTTTTTTTTTTTTTTTTTTTGCGCCTATCTGTGACTCAGCACCTCTGCTATATGGTGAGTACCAACTTTCCTTTTCATAATATTGTTACATTCCATCCTGGATTTTCTATTGTGTGAATTTAAACCATTAACTTTTCCTATTTGTGTATCTGAAGAGGCTACTTAACAGTGATGTGGGTACTGGCTGACTACAGCACATGCCCTATGTTCTGAATACCTGCTATTACTGGCTGCTGAGATGACATTACATGAGTTATGATTGGCTGACAAAAGCTTATCATGCAACACATTTCAATTTCAGTACTTTGGAAGCAACTGTGATGTATTTGGTGGACTTTAAACACGTGCTTATTACCATTCAAAGGATTGTAAGTTTTTCAGCTCTTAGGAAAAGTACACTCCTGGAAATTGAAATAAGAACACCGTGAATTCATTGTCCCAGGAAGGGGAAACTTTATTGACACATTCCTGGGGTCAGATACATCACATGATCACACTGACAGAACCACAGGCACATAGACACAGGCAACAGAGCATGCACAATGTCGGCACTAGTACAGTGTACATCCACCTTTCGCAGCAATGCAGGCTGCTATTCTCCCATGGAGACGATCGTACAGATGCTGGATGTAGTCCTGTGGAACGGCTTGCCATGCCATTTCCACCTGGCGCCTCAGTTGGACCAGCGTTCGTGCTGGACGTGCAGACCACGTGAGACGACGCTTCATCCAGTCCCAAACATGCTCAATGGGGGACAGATCCGGAGATCTTGCTGGCCAGGGTAGTTGACTTACACCTTCTAGAGCACGTTGGGTGGCACGGGATACATGCGGACGTGCATTGTCCTGTTGGAACAGCAAGTTCCCTTGCCGGTCTAGGAATGGTAGAACGATGGGTTCGATGACGGTTTGGATGTACCGTGCACTATTCAGTGTCCCCTCGACGATCACCAGTGGTGTACGGCCAGTGTAGGAGATCGCTCCCCACACCATGATGCCGGGTGTTGGCCCTGTGTGCCTCGGTCGTATGCAGTCCTGATTGTGGCGCTCACCTGCACGGCGCCAAACACGCATACGACCATCATTGGCACCAAGGCAGAAGCAACTCTCATCGCTGAAGACGACATGTCTCCATTCGTCCCTCCATTCACGCCTGTCGCGACACCACTGGAGGCGGGCTGCACGATGTTGGGGCGTGAGCGGAAGACGGCCTAACGGTGTGCGGGACCGTAGCCCAGCTTCATGGAGACGGTTGCGAATGGTCCTCGCCGATACCCCAGGAGCAACAGTGTCCTTAATTTGCTGGGAAGTGGCGGTGCGGTCCCCTACGGCACTGCGTAGGATCCTACGGTCTTGGCGTGCATCCGTGCGTCGCTGCGGTCCGGTCCCAGGTCGACGGGCACGTGCACCTTCCGCCAACCACTGGCGACAACATCGATGTACTGTGGAGACCTCACGCCCCACGTGTTGAGCAATTCAGCGGTACGTCCACCCGGCCTCCCGCATGCCCACTATACGCCCTCGCTCAAAGTCCGTCAACTGCACATACGGTTCACGTCCACGCTGTCGCGGCATGCTACCAGTGTTAAAGACTGCGATGGAGCTCCGTATGCCACGGCAAACTGGCTGACACTGACGGCGGCGGTGCACAAATGCTGCGCAGCTAGCGCCATTCGACGGCCAACACCGCGGTTCCTGGTGTGTCCGCTGTGCCGTGCGTGTGATCATTGCTTGTACAGCCCTCTCGCAGTGTCCGGAGCAAGTATGGTGGGTCTGACACACCGGTGTCAATGTGTTCTTTTTTCCATTTCCAGGAGTGTATATTGTCACTTAACTAGGAGAAAACTACTTTCACCTGGGATCAAGAGTATTTTCACCCAGGAAAAAGTGTATTTGGGAAAAAATCCAAGAATGTTTTTTTCTTGGTCCCATATACATTGTGGATAAGCCTCCAAAGTGATTTTGAATACCCACTAATATGATGTGTGATTGTAAGACTATTTTTTTCTACTGACAGTATTAATTCAGTATCTGAATTTTTTAAGGTTTGGAGCAAGAACAGAAAATAAATTCTTTTGAATGTCAGTATCTGTCAATTTTAATTTACTGTGGGTTCAACTTCTGCAGTTCCTTCTATGGTGATTTCATCTTCAGTTGTAGCTGTAGGCCTAGGTACAGACAAAAATTGTTCAAATGTCTCAAAGTTCCTTTTGTCATTAGTAACATGGCTTATTTATCCATTATCAGCATACGAGCCTTATTGATTGGAGTCAGAATACATCACAGTGGGGTTACCAAAAGTTCAAAACCTACTCATCTGCTTTGGCCCATAACATCATCAAGAAGGTGGACACACAAATTTCAGCTTGAATCAAGCCCTCGATACCATGAACCTACACACAGCTCAGGAACGCAGTAGTCTGAATTTCACTTGATCTATATGGCAGCTAAAAGAAAGCCTGCAGTATCAAAAATCAACACTCTTAAATCATCAAATCTTCCCGTACCCTATCTGTTACGGTGAAAAAGAAGGGTTTGGTGTGACATGCATGAGCCACTGAATGTTTTTCATTGTGTTGGATTTGTCATTTACCTGTTACAAATCTTACTGATTTAACAGTCATCTTTAGAAATAGTTCTGGCGGTCCAGCTATTCTGTCCCATCACTATGTATGAACATCGTTTTCTTCTGGGCTTTGATCCTTGGTAGATATTCTCACAGTGACAAATTGGAAATCAAAATAGTTTAACCAAACATTAACACATTCTGATACATAACTTTTGACCCTAAGGCCACACATCAGAGTTCTCTTTTTTAACAGAAGAGTGATTCATTTGGCTACCTGCTGACATTGTCGGTGGCCCTCTTACTCCAAACCATTCATGAAACTGTCAACTCAAGAGTGCCAAGGCATAAATATAGCTTTGTACAACAAGTGAACACTGCTGCGCTTGTTGTTATGATGCATGCATCCTGTGTACAAATGCAGACTGGAACACACAGTATCTGCTCTGTTCTTATATACTACTTAATAGACATCCACTATCATGATCATCATTAGCTGGTATGAATACCAATAGTTGACCAGGAGATTTGATAAAATGCACTCTTACACTACACTCTCTAAAATGAAGTCCACTGTACAACAAACCAAAACTCACTCACATCACTAGTATCAAAAAACACAACCTAACCAATGATTGGGAACCACTGTCCACAATACTTTCCAACCACAATCTGACACAGTTACCAAAAAGAATCCAGTATTGCAATGCCTATTCGAAATGAAGAGTGATGCAATGTTACTTCAGACAGGCAACTACAGCTGTTATGAAATATATGAAATGCATTTGCAGATGCAAACATGAACAACTATCAGCTGTGTAAGGGAATTGACAACAATGAATATTTGTGCTGGTCTGGGACTCAAACTCTGATTTCCTGATTTGTGCGAGCAGTTGCCTTAACCGCTTTGGCTATTTGTGCATGACTTGTGGCCAGATCCAAACTTCCATACGTCATCGTCCCTACATACACATTATGTAATTCCCATACAGGAGTGTACATTTTGATTGAAAGTTGCTGTTGGTATCAGCGGATGAATACAACATGATCTAGGAGTGATGACATATGGAAGTTTGGGTCTGGCCATGAGTTTTGCACAGCTAACCAAAATGGTTAATATGACGATTTGCTTAAAGCAGGAAATCCGGGTTCGACTACCAGTCTGGCACAAAATTTCATTGTCATCTTATACAACTGACAGTTGTTTGTATTTGTAACTGCATATACAGGGGATAGGCAAAATAATGTGAACACCTGTACTTAGTTGGGAATGGTTTATCAATAAGGTGTTGGACCCTCCCATTTGCCTATTATACAGCTGTGATTCTTCTTGGAATAGTGGCATATAATGATTGTATAGTCTCCAGTGGAATGTTATGCCACTCTTTGATCAGAACCTCTTCTAACTCCCGTAGTGACGGGGGAGGTGGAAATCTGCTCCAGAGTCTGTGCCCCAATACTGCCCGTAAGGGTTTGATAATGTTCAAGTCCGGGGACTGTACTGGCTAGGGAAGTTCAGTTCATTGCCCCACATACCACAATTGTACTGTCCTGGCTGTGTGTATAGGCGCATTATCATCCTGAAATATGGCACCATTGTTGGGGAACAACGTTTGAATCACGGGGTGCACCTGATCACCTAAAATGTTCACATAATCATTGGCTGTAACGTGGCTTTTGAGAATAATGATGGGACCAGCAGAATACATGATATGGCTGCTCACACCATGCTTAACCATTAGAATCAAGCAATCAGGACTGTAGGTTTCTTTTGGCATCCTCTACATGTAAACCTGGCCCTATGTTGGAAATAATGAAAACATTGACTCGTCAGACCATATGATGTGTTTCCACTGATCAGCCATCCAGGATTTATGCTCCTGACTCCATGTTTTATGCTTCTTTGCATTGTTTGTTCTTACTAATGGTTTTGGTATAGCAACTCATCCATGAATATTCGTTTTATGGAGTTCTTGGTGGACAGTGTTGATAGAACTGTGGTCTCAAAGATGGCTATGTAGTTTTGTTTTGTTTTGACACAATTCGTGTTAGCGTATGACAATCTCTATTATTTAGTTTTGATTTACGTTCACTATTACATTTACACGATGATGTCTTTCCATGTTTTGTGTAGGCTGTCATAACTGTTGAAACAGTTGAATTTGAAATATTCCATATGTTGGCTATCTTGGTTAGTGATGCTCCAGCTAATGGGGCCCCACAATCTGCCTCTCTGGAACTCTATTAGGTCTTTCGTTGCACGTTGATCTCAGCCTCTGAATGCAAACACGAAGTGTGCACTACTCGTAAACAGACTGCATTGATGCCTAATCTGTACTGAACATGCACAGTCCAGCACAACATGTGCTGTATCTGCGTTGTTGACCATCAAACCATGTCAATACAACCACTGTTCACGTTATTTTCCCTATCCCTGTCCATTTCATGTATGAAAAAGAATTGCCTGCAATCTGCCCAAGTAACTGTAGAAACTTGATTGTAAAACGAGCAATGATCTGCTCATAAATTTCTCTGTCATATCCATTCCTAACAAAAATATTTAAGTGCTATTAAATTTCTGACCATAAGAAATGCACCAAACACAAGCATGACTCCCATCAACCAAAAATGCAAAATCAAAGAAAGTCACTAGCAAAGTAGTACAAACTCTTCTAATGATAACATTACACATTCAGCTACCAGCATCAAATGTGTCACTAAGATACCTAATAAAAAACTTTGGACTGTGAGCATCCAACACAAGAGAGTGCCACCAAATACTATGACATGCCACCTACAAACACAACCCAACTCAAAAACACTGCACCATCTTGATGTCACACAACACAGTTATATGATAGGGCAGAGCAGATGGATGGAATCACAACTTTCCATTGACATCATCACAACAGGCGTCACAGAAGGCAACTCCTATTACATTCCTTATGTGAGAATTGTGCAGATTAGAAATAAATAAAGTGATTCAATAACGTCTTTGTTCATGAAACTTCCTGGCGGATTAAAACTGTGTGCCGGACCGAGACTCGAACTCGGGACCTTTGCCTTTCGCGGGCAAGTGCTCTACTGACTGAGCTACCCAAGCATGACTCACGCCCCGTCCTCACAGCTTTAATTCCACCAGTACCTCGTCTCCTACCTTCCAAACTTATCATTGACAACTATTGATATTACGACAGGTGCACACCCTGTCATTTTCAAGGCAGAAATGCAACGAGAGAGTGCTGTTTAAGGTAGCGGATAGCATCAATTCTGTCCCTCTGTTTTTTGACAAGGGAGAGAGCACGATTCCAAGCAAAACTTAAGCAAAATCTGTCATCTCTATTTGTTATTTACTAATTTAATCTCAACTGATTCCTTAATAACACCATCCCAATAATTGGAGTTCTTGCCAGAATCTCAGTGATGTTATATTCCTTAGGATGATCACACACAGGACAACTTTCTGCAGTAGCAGATTTGCTTAGCTGTTGTAAGCATGTGTGATGCTCACACTCAATACACAGCTCCTCCATGCTCGTGAAGGTCTGATCAATATATGACATGTCACAATTGTAATGCATATGATAAACGCCCTCTTTACACATACCTAGATCAACCTTCACAAATCGTAAAAGAGCCTGATCTTAGGTCGTGATAAAAAAAAAAAAAAAAAAAAAAAACCACACACACACACAAATTTCACACTGTGTTTCCACAGAATATGATCAGTCCTTTTGGAAATACTTACTGTATGAGGCAAAAAGGTCATAAACGTTGGTGGCAGGTTGTTTGTTATCATCACTCACATATTTCACAGTTGGTTGATAGTGCAGTGCTTGTCTGATCAGTCTTTCCCTCTAACCATTCTGATGAAAGGTGACTATCAGATAGGTTGACTCAAATGACAGACGGTAACAGTCAACTTGTTGACATATTTCTCACTGAGAAGGTACTATAATTGTGAATAACTAGCTTACTGATTCATTTGGAATGTAATAAGTTGTGCACAGGTCATAATTTTTGTTGATAGTGCTTATCATGCAACTAAACACAAATGAGAGACATGGGGACTCTTGTTCTACAGAGTTCTCCCAAATTACAACGCTTATTTTAGGAAACAAAATTTCAAACAGGTAGTATAGATGGTAGGCTACTGTGACTTGAGAGTTACCTGTTCTATTGAAGAATCAGTTAGTAGTAAAGTTTAGAATTAATTTAGGACTGGGGAAGGCTTATATACTCATTACATTTGGGGCATAATTGTAGGACTTTATTTTTCATTGTTTTATTTTTAATAATTTTTATTTTTCTAAAGATTTATTCTTTAATGTTATCATATTATTAGTAATATATTAATTGTAAACTGAAATAGATCATAAATTTGTAAATGTACTACCGTTATCATTTTATGTGAGATGTGTTTATGTGATCAGTTGCAGGTAACAAGAGAACCAATCATATAATTTTATAGCCTCAATACATATTAAGATTTTAGAAGAAGGAAGTAATTATTGTGAAAGTGAAACAAACTTTTACAACATGTTAGCAATGTTGAAGATAGAAGGTAGTAAAATATTACGTAACTGAATTTGGAGCTCTTGAAAGTCGCAATTACTGTCTTGCTAAAGTTGAAAGAAAAGCATTCCATATGCAAAAAACCCATTAACTGGTTTATCCCTCTCTGTGTAACTGTAATTACTCTCAAAGCAAAAAAAATCACTACACCATGAAGAAATATCTGATTGAGACAAAAGTCAGTAGAGGTGCTGTACACATATAGATGATGTGTTATTCCTTTCGACACATCTAAATTAAACACATAACCAGTTTGTAGTTGCCATACACTTCTTTATTCCAAACACATGCTCTTAATGAAATTAACAGTAACAACAATTATAATAAAAGGCACCTGGCCTACCGAACCACCAGCAGGAGTCAGATTAAAACATTAATGCATTTAAGTCCAATAGACACAGATCTTTCAAATTTTACTCAACCAGTTTTCACTAATTAAAACAATGTTTATAAAACTATCATTAATCAAATTAACTGACATAACTGAATCACACAAACCTTTTAAACATGCTTCATGACTTATATAGAAACTGACTTTGACATAACTCATAACAAATTCTAAAAATGCTTCCAACAACTAAGACATCTTCCCTGGACTGATCTTAAGCAATTCTAACAAATTAAAAGTATTATAGATTTATACTCTCAACTAGGCTTCTCTTTAGTGTTAGTTACAGGTACGAGGTTCACATACATTTCAATCCCAGAATATAATAATAGCATATTAAATAGTCTTAAAATGGGACCAGAAGGTGAAGTAGAACTATACTCAACTTTGAGCAACATTTAAGCTTCCGGAAAACTACAACGCTCCAGCAGCAAGATGGAAGTGCAGGACACTAACAATGTAACCATAGACACCGATCCAGGTCCTTAAATTTCCCTCTTCCACCGTGATACCCCGATCGGAGTTTGCTCACGTCGTCCACTGCCACTTATCTGAAACATAAACACGTCAGTGGCAGACAACATTCTGGTGCATCAGATACACAAATCGTATCTGTCCAACTGGTTATAAATAAACCTTTAATTATACACAGTACAAAATGAACCCAAGCAGAACTAACCTATGTGACCACTTGCCCAGTAACAGCTCTTAAAATTTGATTAGCCAATTCTCTAGAACAAACAAATAAAATAATAACATAGAAAAAGGAAATAAGGAAAATTATTTCGGCACACTCTCGAATGCCAGGCACAGACTTAGTGTACGTTTACACTGCCTGCGACGCGACGCGAAGCATAATGGCCGAAGCGATGCAATACGATGGAGCGTTCACATTGCACACGATACAGCGCGCGCGTGATCTAGCCAGCAGTTGAGCAGTCTCGGCACTATGTCGTGTTTCCTCAACCCAGTAAATTCTTTTTTATTAGAAAACAGTGCTCTGAGAATTCAATGCAGTCGTGAATGGGTGCATGAAATCAACAAGGAGAGGAGGGCTTTAGGAGAATTTCATCATTTGTACAGTGACTTGAGACAAGCTGAGGATAAATTTTGGAGTTACTTCAGAATGAGTACAGATAAATTTTATTATACAGTGTCATCTGTTTCAAATAGATTACAGAAGCAAAATACAGATTTCAGAATGGCTATTACCCCTGAAAAACTTATGATCACCATTAGGTAAGTACAATATTAAGTTTACAGCAATCATTTTATTATGAAAAATTTACAAATTGTGATAGATTCAAACTTTCTTTTAATAAATTTTGACATAGTTGACAATGAGAAGTAAAATACATCACAGTTCACTCACTTAAGTATCAAAGTTTTCAGAATCTTGGTGGCTTGAAATAACAATGTCATCAGGTTCAATTTCAGAAATGACTATTATATTCTGCGGATTTCCAGCAATTACGATTTCAACTGGATTTTCAGGTGCATAGGGTGACATCAACGAATGTGCAGTGGAAGTGGTTGATTGTTCCAATTCTTCCAAAAGAACTTGCTGAATTTTTATCCTGGCTCTCAACTGAGCTGCTGGTGATAGTTTTCGCATTGCTGGCAGCAAACTCACTACAAAATGATAGCTGTCATCTTGCGTTTCTGATTTCGACATTTGTTGCTCAATTAGCTTCAACTTTTGCTTCTCTATATTTAGCAACTCAGAGTTTGTCGATTTCTTGGATCTCTTGTTTTGGTTTGTGTTTAGGGTGGGTGAGGGAGGAGGCATCGAAACGCTACCCTCTGAACTTACAGACACTCTTGAAGACCTGGCTTGGTTGGTTTCATCAGGTGAAACACTCTCTTTCTCTGTAAGAGCTGGTGAAAATGGTACGTCGTCGTGTGCGTTGTCGTGTTGCGATGCTGTTCTTTTACTGTGATGAACATTAGTCTTGGTCTTCCGTGGCGTCATTATGTCAGTCAGGAAGGTCATTAGCTCGTACCACGGCCAATTGGATTGGAAATGCGGCATGCCACCTTCGTCTCCTGAACGTTCAGCACGAGTTTTTTTTGAGTTCAGAGCAGAAAGTGTCACGTAGGTTCTTCCATTTATTCTTCAATACCTCGCCTGAAAATATAGACGTGAAATTCCAAAATGACAGAGCAAACAGTAGTGCTTCAAGAAGAGCGAGGAGTGTCAGAGAGGCCTTCAAAAACTATGTCAACAGTCATTAACGCAAATATATTTCATGTCGAAATTATCAAATACTGTAACTATTGTGAACGTCATTTCATTATCAAAATACTGTAATAGTATCTATACACAATTAAAATTAGAAAAGAAACGAAGTTGTTTGTGTTACTTATTTCTTGGAGTCTTGTAGCTATTTATTTTACTTTTTTGTACTTACTGTCTGTTCCACAATCTTCAGCTATTTCATTCCATGCTTGACGAACAAAATCCCTATTGTGGTAATATTTATTTTTCTGCTCCCACAACACGGAGCGTTCACGCACACTGTTAATTAGTCTTTCGATGTCCATCGCAAGCAAGCAATTACTTCAGACGCAAGCGCAAACAAGCAATCGCTCCAAACACTCGCGCGAAACGCAAACTCGGTTGCGACTACAGCGGAGTCATCGCATCGCACCGCATCACATCGCTCGGCCCAGCCTGCAGTCTAAACGGGCACCACTCTGTTGCCACTGTTCAACCAAGCCTGCCCATTGTCACGTGATTTCAGCGCTTCATCGCTCCGCTCGGCTCGGCATCGCATCGCATCGCATCGCATCGCGGGCAGTGTAAATTTAGCCTTATGCACTACTTAGTATGACCTCTAGCTACGCATTAAGCACGGCTTCATGTCTATTTGTTGTGCGTAGCTAGCACTCCCTTAAATGCCGTCAACATAACAGGAGGCCAGACCAAATACAATGTCAAGTAACTCAAGCAATCAAGATAGTTTTCAGTGCACTCGGGTATTCAATTAACATGAACAGAAACCACCAAGGAACAATTAGACGACTCCAGTTCATTCACTTTGACTAACATGTAACATACGCGAAGGAAATCTGTTTTTCAAATCTCAAGGAAATTCCAATCACTCTGGCAATGGATGTGCATTCCAACTGCTAAACACCTCGTAGCAGCTGCCCATGCTCCTCCATCATACCGACTCGGCTACTCGCCACACTGCATACATCCACAGTGCCACGTGTCACTGTCGTTCACACAGCTGATACCATAACTCAAGCCCCCACAGAGCGTGTGCACCGCAGTTAAATAGCCATCCGCCAAAGATGCGAAGAAGACAAACAGGCATCGAAAATAGACTCACAACGATTGGGATGACAATCGATGGAGACTGGTGCCAGCAGCGCACCAGCTGAATAGACAAACAAATGATTACAGTTCCAGACAAGTTGAATGTATTTCACACATTCAGCAAGACAGCGAGCTGGGTGGAGGAATGCACTCAAAAGAAGAAGAAGAAGAAGAAGAAGAAGAAGAAGAAGAAACACCACAAAGGAGTTACCTGAATGGGGCGGGAATCAGTAGATGTGATATCATGTACAGGAAAATAAATGATTAAAATTTCAGAAAAAATTGGATGATTTATTCAAGAGAAACAGTTTCACAAATTGTGCAAGCCACTGATGCATTGGTTCATTTTGGTCATTACGCAAGTAGTTATTCAGTGTGGTATTGATAGATTAGAGTTGTTGGATGTCCTGAAGGATATCGTGCCAAATTCCTGTGCAATTGACATGTTAGATCATCAAAATCCCTAGCTGGTTGGAGGGCCCTGCCCGTAATGCTCCAAACATTCTCATATTCTCATTTGGGGTGACATCCATTCTCAACTGGGAAGACACCCGGCGACCTTGCTGTCCAAGGCAGGGTTTGGCAAGTATGAAGACAAGCAGTAGAAATTTACTGGTTGTGGGCGGGCATTATTTTGCTGATATGTAAGCTCAGGATGGCTTGCCATGAAGGGCAGCAAAATGGGCCGTAGAATATTGTTGACATATTGCTGTGTTCTAAGGGATTCTGCTATGAAAAGAAATGGCATCCCAGACCATCACTCCTGGTTGTGACGTTGTATGTTGGGCAACAGTGGGGTTTGTATCCCACCAGCATCCAGGTTGTCTCCAGACAAAACTTTGCTGTTCGCCAGGGCTCAGTTCGAAATAGGACTCATCACTAAAGGCAGTTCTACTCAAGTGAATGAGATTCAAAGACAAAGACGTGTCTGGAGATGCTTCAGACAGGGATGGGATACTAACCTGACTGTTGCCCGTCACACAGCCCAGCAGTCTTGAGTGATGGTCTGGGGTACCATTTCTTTTCATAACGTGATGTCTTTGGTTTTCATCCATGGCATCCTTACTGCGCAGCAATTTATCGGTGATATTCTATGCCAAATTTTGTTGCTCTTCGTGCAAACCATCCTGACCTTACACTTCAGCTAGACAAGATAACGCCCACATGGCAGGAGTTTCTACCGTTTGTCGTCATGCTTGCCAAACCCTACCTTGGCTAGCAAGGTCATTGATTCTGTCCCCAGTTGAGGACATTTGGAGAATTATGTGTAGGTCCCTCCAACCAGCTTGGGATTTTGATGATCTGACATGCCATTTGTACAGAATTTGGCTCAATATCCTTCAGGACATCCAACAACTCTGTCACTCAGTGCCAAGCTGAATAACTGCTTGCGTAATGACCAGAGGTGGACCAATGTGTTATTGACTCGCTCAATTTATGAAACTGTTTCTTTTGACTAAATCATTCAATTTTTCTGAAATTGTAATTATTTGTTTGTATGTACACGTATATCGCATCTACTGACTTCTGCCCCATTAACATAATTCCTTTGTGGTGAATCTTTTCTTTTGTCTTTGAGTGTGCTGTAAAGTATGGTTATAATTACTTGTTTAATGTAGGCAATACATCTATATGCAATTTTCCTTTGTGTGGAGGAGAAATGTTTTGCTGTTCATGAATGTTTTGCTTTATTTCCATTCACTACCCATATTATTGGTATCTGCTCGTTATAAAGAATCAACTTATGTTTCATGGGGAACATATTTTTTATTATTATGGATTAAAATAAATATACATACTTCAGTTTGGTAATGAACTAACTTAGTTATGTCTGTTTTAGTGGAGAGGGAACTGAATGGAAACTATTCTGACTTGCATTGCGTTAAATGTGCAAAAGGCACAGTTCCTTCAGTGAGTGGTAAAAATTGTGTCCCCTGCTCGAACAAACCATCTGTACTGGGACAGAGGCCTTGCAATTGTACTGGAAAGAACTGGCACCTTAGTGGTGATATGTGCATTCCAAGTTCGTTGTTCCTCGATTGGCCAGAGGAAGAAAGTGTGTTCACTGTGCGGTATGCTTCTGGTAACAAAGTAGTGTCCAGTTATATTAAAATGAACCTACATAGAGCTGTCTACCTCTGCAAGGTATGTACTGAGAGCTTAAAAAATATTTTTTTCCTTCAGAAGTCCCTTTAAATATGTTATTACTGATCGTTTGAGTTTTGTGTGATATTCAATCCCTATACTTTCTTCACATATCAGTGTATTCCTAAACAAGATTATTTACTTAATAATTTTCAGTAACATTAATATTTCTTTGGCACTACTGATTTTATGTATTTAATTTTATAGCCTGTCTTTAATTTTTGTGTTTTATCAAAAACTCAGTCGTTTCAGAGTAAAGGTTGTGTGTCGCCTTAATGCAGACATTATGATTAACTCATGCCAAATCTTTAAATTCCTTTTATTAAAAAAATTGTTTTGCAGCTGCACAATGTTTCTTCATGTCAGATGTTAGCTAATATGTGTGCAATGCTGCTGTATGATAATAATTACAAAGGCAGTCCATGTAAGCTTTTTGAAGATCGAAAGCTTGAACATGAGTGGAAGGATAATGTTATGCCATGGCTGCTTTATGGAGAGGGTGATGCACCAGCCGTGCTTTTCAGAAAGAAAATTTCTGCTGAATTTAATCTCCAACCAAATACAGAAGTAAGCAGCAATATTCTGATTTTCTGTTTTTAGTTTAATTTGCTGCTGTTTTTATTCATATTTTAAATTGGTTTTATCTCTCTTCCATCAGAGAAACACTATAAATCTGACTGCAGTACGATTCACTCCAGATGGATGGCTAAAGGAGATTTCTAAAGCAAAAGGCAACTTTTTGCAGCTGTGTCCTACTGTTTCTGGGGATACAAGCTCGCTTTTTCAGTTTGGAGCTCGATATCACCATTCTTGCACAATGCATGTCAGTGAAATGGTGGCACACAGAGACACAGAGTTTGTTGAGTTATATTTGCAGTATTGGACTGAGGGTGAATCTGTGCTCTATCCTATCCCTGTGCTAATTCTTAATATGAAAGCAAGAAATGCTAACAACAAGGTAAAACGTTTTTGATAACTCTGTTTAGAACTTTTAAAAAGATGTACCTTATTTGAAGTCATACTTTTGAGTAGTAACTGACTAAAAGTGTGACCATCATTTGCATGTAGAATGTGTATGATGCAAGTTTTCTGAAGAGTTTTAGTATTCTGCTTTGCTGGATGTGAATGATTCAGTGAAGACTTGACATTGTTTCTTTGTTACCTTTTAGTTGCTTGACCATTATTGTGTATAGGCCTAACTATGACAGACTTTGTCTGCTCATTATATAGCTATTACTATGTGGAAATTTAATACTGTTGTTCCAACTTCTCTTGAATTACGTATGAAGCTCTTTCCTTTTTATAATCTGTATATTGTCATGAACACATACAACATCATTTACATAACATCAGACTTCTGTCAAAACATAACATCCATCATGAAACCTCTACATGAAAGTCTATTGAAAGAATGAATATGAATAATCTGAAGCACATTTGCACAATGTCTGATTCACATCACAACTGTTGTTAAAAATATGTATTCCCCAAGGATCTGTCACTTCTCCAAAGTATGGCAGTGATATTAGAACCTGCTATATTTGTGTCCGTGTACGAGCTTCCTCTCATGAAGTTACTGCAATCATCATCCCATCCCAAAGACAGATGCTGTCTTTCACCATGGTTCTCCACAAGGCAATAAAATAACAGAGCCACACAATCTTCAAGTTCTCGTCTAGGATAATTTATTTTATGGCTTTTATGGCTATACAAAATTGTTGAGGCTATAATTCACAAGTATCATTTGTCACACACCACCCCTCTTGAGTGGTATGTAACAGCTTAGAGTCTTGTCTTTCTGTCTAATGTTCTGAGCTTATGTTAAAGAAAAATTCACATCCATGCCATTTTAGGTAAGTGAGGTATCTAATTCCCAGTCATTTACTGAAACTCTAGTTGTGAGTGGACTCTTTTGAACCTGTGTGTTGACTGTGTGCCTTTGTCCTTGAAGTTTGAGCATTTTGAGAAGTTTAAACCTGTTCCCATCTTGGGAATGTGATCTCTGTGAGGGAAGGCAGAGTCAGAAGCATCCACTTGTGCTGCTGGTGACTGATTCAATGCTGCTGTCTGATAGCTTTTGAGTGTTTTGCTTGCTTGGAGTGGGTATTGGTGAATGACAGTAACTGTGGGGAGATGTGAGTGTTTTCTTCCAGAACTTGCTTTTTTTAACTCTATCAGTGATCTCAAAACTTCAACTTGTTACAAGTGGATGTGAACTTTGTTTTCTGAGTTGTTGTAACAATTGACAGAATGTGTGTGGGGAAGAGGGGTTGGAGAGGGGAGGATATTGGTATTTAGAATTGTTTCTTCTTATAGTGATTCACATATACACTCTCTTATTGTGATTACAGAACTATAATGTTCTGTACATTCTTTGATTCTTTGTGGACTGGAGTAATTACAAAGTGTAGCCTATCTCATGTGTGACTTTTGATGTGGGAAATTGGGAAATGTTACTTTTTTTTTCTCCCTCTCTCTCTCTCTCTCTCTCTCTCTCTCTCTCTCTCTCTCTCTGTGATTGAGTACACTGATATTCTTGAGGCTAAAATTCATTATGTCTCTTGGGGGTACTAACCTCGTTTATAGTGGTGCTGTGCACTCTGGGTGAGCTCGGTGTCCTATGCTATCAGAGGTGACATAGTAGCGATATTGATGATAAATGGTGGAGAGGTAAGGCAGTTTCTGCAAGGAAGGGCACAGTGATTGAAGGCTGCAATGATGGAAAGAGCAGAGACACCCAGGCAGCAGTGCTGCTATTCGTGCTTTTGTTGATGTCATCAGAATCACATAATTGGTGAGCTTGGCAGCTTAGATCTTTTTGAAAGAATGGTCGGGTTGAGACCACAAATTATGACAAAGCTAGATGAGTCTCTGCCACATTCATCCATGATTCTCCTAGTGGGATGTAACAATTGTGTGCTACTCGGCTCCTGTTAAGCAGACCCGTGTACACAAAACTTTTCTTAATGATGGATTGCCATGATAGAATTCTGTGAACGCCATTATCTCCCAATGTTTTGTGTGGGCTGTGATGTGCTTTGTAGCTTAAGGTGATGTGTCAGTTTTCTAAACATTGTGACTAAAAGAATAAGATTTATAAGCCCATATAATGTTTACCATGTTTTAAGACATCTTTTGGGAACATATTTATGTATGAACCACAGCTTTAGCTCTCACACTTTTTTAAATTGTATTTTTATTGCAAGTGAATTAAATTATGCTAATTATTTATATACACCATAGGCACACATTACTCAAAATACAAACAAAGCAGGAGGTTTATTTTTTTTCCTGTAAGTTCTTTACGCTATCACTTTTAAAGCAAACTGTTGAAAAATATGGTGCTATAATAAATTGTGATACAAAAAATTTTAAGTATGATTATCAAAAATTTTGGAAATGAATTAAGGGTTTTTCTTCAAAGAAGCATTTTGTTTTCAAAATTAAGTCACATGAGTAGTGTACTTTTTAGTTAAGCATGTTTTAAGACAGTATACAAAATGTCAGCTCTCTATTTTTAATAGTTTTTAGCCAAAATGCACCAGAACATGAAATAATTTAACTTTCAGGAAATTCAAGTTAAAATTAAAACTTGCTTTTGCTATTAAACTTGCATAGCACTAATGCATCCCAGGTCCATATTCATCTTATTTCCTGTGTTGTTCTTCCTCCCTTCTCTTTTTGACACATCTTGTTATTCTTGCTGCTTTGGTGGCTTCCAACGCTGATTTTTCTCCTTTGAAGAGTCTCCTTCGGTCAGTGGCTATTAGAATCTATGCATATTTAGTCCATCAGGCCCTCCCATCAGTTCCATAACATTAAGCCTTTCCACTGCACTGTCATTGAAACATAGAACAACATCCAGCACACCCATTTTCAAAGCATTTAAAAGGGGAGGCCATGACTTTGGAACGTGGATTTACAGTAAACTTTGTACACTCGTAGTACTGCACGAGGACAACAAAACGTGTTAGCAGTAGCGCGTAATTCTCAAGCGTTATTGAGAAAATCGCAAGATAATTTCGGTCGTCAAATACATATGGCTGTGCGTGGCCATTTTTACCAGCAAGTGGCAGCAGCCGAGTGGTTAACGTTCAAGCCCCGTAATCGCTGGATCGAGTCCCGTTTGTCACTTTTTTTTTTTTTTTTTCTAACACATTCATTTTCTTTACTATTTATGTTACAATTGATATAATGGGAAAAATACTTGTAACCGGATGAACTTTTATTAAATTTACAATGTTATTTGGCAGTCTACAAATTTTTATTATCACAAATGATATAATATTCTTAACTATCGACTAGTAAATGACTAAACGTATAAAGTGATACTAAAAATGTATGCTTGTCCATGATTTGAGAAATCCCTTATACCTGGAAGGAGCCCGAAACTACTTGTTACCTGCAAGTTTTGACCGGCACAGACGGCTTTCGAAAGATGTACAATTAATCGTTGCTTTTGACATTACGAGTACAAGTTGCATGATGGTATTTTTCATAGAATCATGGAAAACATAAAGTTAAACGGCACCAGCTGCATTGAATAAATGCTATGTTTCTGCATACGCAAAGTCATTTGAGGTTTTTCGTGGAAAAGCAAACCTCGTTAACATTTTCAAAAACTTCTCTTTCAGCTGATAATTTGGAAGCAAACCATGCAGAACACAGCATTTCCTTAAAGATCGGCACTGATAATTGGTCATGCAGTCTATCTATATCCGGATCCTGCTCCAGCTACTGCTGGGTCTGGGTGCTGACGGGTCCTCTCCATTTGGTTTGGTCCTCCCACCACTTTTCTTCCTCCGCATGCTTCTGGGTCACACCTCTCCTTTCCACAGATATTCTCACTCCAATTTTCCACCGTGTTCTTGGGTGCTCTCTAGGTCTTTTCCCATCTATCTTTAGTTCTTCCATAATTTTGGGGAGTCTCTGCCCATGCATCCTCTTAACATGCTCATACCATCTTAATCTCTTTTTTTTTCAATTTCTTATCTCATACTTTCTTGTTTAAGGTCCTTTCTAATCTCTGCAGTCCTTACTCTGTCCATTCTTGTTTTTCCCTTAACTGCTCTGAGAAATTTCATTTCCCCTGCTTGCAGTCTGTTCCAGTTCCTTTCTGTCGTTGTCCATGTTTCTCCACCATAGGTGACAATAGGGAAGTAATAATTCATATACATAAGGAGTTTTGCTTTTTTTCTGAAACTTCCTTATTCCAACTCAGGTGTTTTATTGTTTGGTAGAAATTGCCTCCCTTCTGTAACCTCCTATTAATTTCATTAGTTGTTCTTCAATCCCAAGATATTTCACTCCCTAAATAAGTGAAATTTTCTACCACTTTGAGGGGTTCTCCATTCAAGGTAATAATTCCGTTGATCCCTTTCTCTCTTCCAAATACCATTACTTCACTCTTATCTTTATTTATTTTTAATCCACACCTTTTCATTAGTTTCTTCCACACATCATGTTGTAACTGTACATCTACATCTTTATCACCCCATATTACCATATCATCTGCAAAAATAATATTTTTTGTCTTTTTCTTTTACTATATCTTTAACTGCCCTATTCATTCCCTCCATCACAACATTAAAACGTGCAGGAGATACTTCCTTGCTTAAGTCCTTGTCTTATTTCGAAGTATTCAGAGCTCCCCAATGGTGTTCTAATTCTACAATTGTGTCCTCTGTACATTGTCTTTATTACATTAATTTATCCATCTTCTACATCTATCTTCTTCATTTCTTCCCATAGTCTTTCCCTGTTAAGTGAGTCATATGCCTTTTCTATGTCTATAAAATCCATTATCACCCTTTTGTTATACTCCCAACTTTTTCCATCAGTTGACAGATAATAAACATCAGGTCGATCGTGCTTCTTCCTTTCCTAAACCCGTACTGTTCTTCACTCAGCTCCTTTTCTGTCTTTTCACTTATTTGATTTAGTAAAATTCTTTCAAAAATCTTGGATGTATGACTCATAAGGGTTATTCCTCTGTAGTTTTTACAAAGTCTTTTATTGCCTTTTTTGAAGATGGGAACAATGTCTCCTCTTCTCCAATCGTTAGGTATTGTACTATTTCTCCACACACATGATGGTACTCTATACAGCCACTGCATTCCGACTGGACCTGCTGCTCTTATCATGTCCACAGATACTCCATCAGGTCCTGGGGCTTTTCCCCCATTCATCATCTTCACAGTTATTTCTTCCAGTGTAATTTGTCCTAATTCTGCTTCCCAACTTCTCTCAATTTCTCCATTATTTGTTGTTTCCTCGTGTACCTGCTCCTTTGCGTTTAACAATTTCTTAAAATGTTCTTTCCAGAGATCTTTTATATTCCCTGGATCTTCAATCACGGTACTGCCCTCTGTTTCCGTTTGTACTGGTACTTCAGAAGTGTTCCTTTTATTTTTCATCATTTTATAGAACATTTTCTTATTGCTCTTCACATCTTCTTCAAGTTTTTTTGGAAACTCTTCCCTTGCCTTTTTCTTTGCTGTTTCCATTATTTCTTTGCACTTCTTCTTTTCCTCTATATATCTTTTATGGTCTTCGTCATTTTTAGTTTTCCACCACTTTCTCCATGCTCCATTTTTTTCTTCTGACTGCTTGGATTGTGGTATCATCCCACCAACTTGTCTGTCTTACTTTTTCCTTTCCAGGTGTTCTCCCACATACTTTTTGTGCTGCTTCGACTGAAGTGTCTTTGAATAAACTCCATTCTTTTTCTACATTGCAGAAAACTTCTTTTGGAAATTTTTGTGTGATTAATCCTCTGTACTTCTCAGCACTTTCACTCTCCTTCAGTTTCCAATCCTGTATCCTCATCATTTTCTTCTGTTTTCTATTTTTCACACACTGATTCATTTTACTTTGTCCCACCAGTAATCTGTGGTCTCCATCTGCACTCACACTTGGAATTACCTTCACATTTGTTACTTTCTCTCCCCATTCCCTATCTACTAGATTATAGTCAATTACACTCTTAGTTTTTCCATCCCAACTGTATCTGGTGATAGCATGACTTTCTCTCTTCATAAACCAGCTGTTTGCTATTTTCATTCCATTCCTCTAGCACAAATTCAGGAGTCTTTCCCCTTTTTCATTTCTGCCTCCATATCCAAAACATTCCAACACTTGCTCAAATCCCTTTCTGTCTTTGCCTACCTGTGCATTAAAATCTCCCATCATTATATTAGCACTCTCTATATGGTTTTCTAACTCATTTTCAAACCCCATCTTCTCTTCTTCACTACATCCCGCTTGAGGTGCATAACTCTGGATTACTTTTAGTGTTTCTTTTTGGAATCTCAGGTTTAAGATTATGATCCTGTCTGATATATATCTCACACTTTCAATACAGCTTTGTACATTCATATTCACCATCACTGCCACACCATTTCTTCCAAACCTGTTATTCCCACTCCAGTAAAGTTTTCCTCCTCCTCTCAAATTCTTCTCACCGTTTCCCTTCCACTTTGTTTCGCTTAATCCCAATATATCTAACTTTCTCTCTGTTAGTACATCTGTCATTTCTTCCATTTTTCCATTGTGGGTTAATATATTAAGGGTGCCAATATTTAGCTTATTTTTTAGTCCAGTTGGTTTCATCTTCTTGAACTTATGAATATCAGCAGGGCTCCCATCATTCGCACCAGTACTTGAAAAAGCAGTGGGGTCAAATCCTTAGGGGTTCGTTGCGAGGCTCGTCTGTGTTTTGAAAGTAATATATGAAGACTTTCCTACTGGCTTGCTAGGCCTAAGGCAAGAAAGGATTTTCTGTTGGGGTTGTCTCCCTTAGCCTTTGGAATTTCTCCTCCACCACAAGGCAGTGGTTCCCTTCTCATTTAATCCCCAGAAAGGAGGGTTGCCTCATCTGCCAGCTAAGCCATTCCGAAGTCTTCCTTCTCCGCCGTTGCCGCCATTAAGGTCTTCACCCATGACCCTGGGCATGGGTTCCGTGTTATACCCCACGGGATTGGGTCCCTGCCTGAACTCAGCAATCCTAGTGCAGTAGCCACCAGAAAGATCGCGGGAGGCGCACATCAGCACGGCGCGTCATGGATGGTAGTTGCCGCAAGTAGAGTCCCGTCCACCAGAGGGCACGCGAGAATTCGGACGCGACCTCTGCCGGCGTAACAACAACAACAACAACAACAACAACAACTCAGGCAGCACGGGCCGTGCCCAGTGAGTTAACATCGAGCATGCCTATGGCACAGTCCCGGTCTACGCCAAGTGAAGTGCGACGTAAACGTGAACAGAGTTACTACACCTAGCACTCTGGCCTACTGAAGTGTAGGATGCCCACCCCCGTGACGTGGACGTGCCAGACAGGAATTCCTCTAGTGGAGGAATAGGGACGGGGACCCTACCTCCCTGGAGCCGCGTTAATGATTGTGTATGGTGCCACAATCAAAGGTTGCTCATGCAGTATCAAGAGCATTTTAATAACATCTTCATCAGAATCAATTTCTCATTCTCTTTCAATTAAATATGAACAGTTTTGAAGAAACGGACAAGCATACACTTTCAGTATCACTTTATGCATTTGGTTGTTTACTAGTTGATAGTTATGAATATTATATTATTTGTGATAATAAAAATTTGTAGACTGCCAAATAACATTGTAAATTTAATAAAAGTTCATCTGGTTACACGTATTTTTCCCATTATATCAATTGTAATATAAATAGTAAAGAAAATGAATGTGTTAGAAATATTAAACTGACAAACAGGACTCGATCCAGCGATCCAGCGATTACGGGGCTCGAACGCTAACCACTTGGCTGCCGCCGCTTCCGGGTAAAAATGGCCACGAACAGCCATATATATTTGATGACCAAAATTATCTTGGGATTTTCTCAATAACGCTTGAGAAGTACATGCTACTGCTTACCGTTTTGTTGTCCTTGTGGAGTACTACGAGTGTACGAAGTTTACAGTAAATCTGCGTTCCAAACGTTGTGGCCCCCCCTTGTTAGTCCTACTAGAACAGTTTTTGGTATCTGTTTGTCTAATAATCTTGTGTCACAAAGATTCCTATATGTAGATTTTATAACTTCCATTATAGCAAATGGCAAAGAATGTTGATGGTTGTAGATATCACCTTGAGTAATAGCCCTCTGCTAACCACACCTTGAATCACTGCCAAGTGGGCAGAGTGCATAGCATGGGTTGTCATCTGTGGAGGATTTGTGAAAGAAGATAGCCCATACTGTCTTTTTCATTCCCTCAAGGTCATTTTTATTTTGTCCTATGGCTTGTCCATAATAATACTGCAACCTGTCTATTTCTCCATCGGTAAGCCGACCAAATCCACTAATGCACTTATCATCAGCTAATTTCTTTCCCTTCAAATTCCTCTTCAGGTTCCTCAATCTTGTAACTAACCCTTTCTGGACATGCCCAACACACTTCATGTTTTCAGTTTTTGTGTCAGCATATGGTTTGGAGTCACAAACTTTTTTTGCGTCTTCATCTCATAGGTAAGATGTGTACATCACATTATATTTCTCCACTGACCTGTGAAATACCTTCACATCAACTTCAGATTCCATACTTCCACTATAACCACTAAAGTTAATCAAACATTTGTGGTTTTCAGTTCCACTAGTACAGCCATGGCAGTACTTGGTAATACATTTCACATCAATGACTTCACCATTGCCCAAGGAGGTAGCTATCACTACACCATTTAGGGATCTATGGCCTCTTTGTTGCCAGGATGCATCCAGGGCTGCAGACATATATGTATTGCTGTCATTCATGTCCACACTTTCCTGAACAGCATTTTTCATACTATCATTTGCTACTTCTTCTAAAGTCTATAGAATAATTTTATTGTACCTGTTAAATCTTGTAGGTGGAGATAAGTCCATAAGAGTGCAGAAAATTTGTGCACTTCTGTACCTTTGCCTATACACCTCACAGCATTAGCAAGTTTAAGATTTGTGTTATACACTCTCTGTTTAGTTACACCGCAAGTATAACCACATTTGCTTAAATCACAAAAATTACAAACAATTCTTAATTTTGATGCACAACCTCTTCTAGCATGTATCTCTTCTAGCATGTGGTGTGAAGGTAGTTACCTTCACAGCACTATTGCCACGTTCCTTACTCTGCAAAGCTTTTATTTATTAGTTCAGATAGAGTAGAGGGTTCAACAATAACAAAACCAGAATCAATAATTGGCGACTCTACATTATGAGGATTAATAAGTCAAGCTCATTGTCCAAATATTTGTAGTACTTGGAGTAGTTGAAGCTGATTCAAGTGTTGAAGTGTTGTATCATGTTGTACGAGGGTTGCCCAGAAAGTAATGCACCGCATTTTTTTGCTCAGATGAAAACATTTCTATGAATGTGAAATGTTACATATCTATTATTTGGAGTCTCCTGAGTGAGTGTGCCAAGTTTCCGTCACTTCCAACAGGTAGCATAGCTACAGGACAGTTTCAAAATGGCATTTGTAGGTGACATACATTACAAGCAAAGTGCCGTCATTGAATTTCTCACTGCAGAGAAAGAAACTGTGGGGAATATTCGTAAATGCTTGTGAAAAGTCTATGGAGCACCTGCTATCGACAGAAGTACAGTTAGTCACTGAGCACAGAGGGTGAATGATCAGAAGGTGGTTTGGTGGAGCTCCATAGTTTGCAGCGGTCGTGGAGACCGTCCATGGCTGTCACACCTGACATGTTTCAGTGAGCTGATGTTGTCATTTGTGAGGACAGACACCACTCTTGGAAGATATTTTGAGGGTGATGAGGAGGTGATTCGCACAGTGAAACACTGGCTCCACCACCAGGACAAGGATTGGTACCGATAGGGCATACACAACCTTGTTTTGCGGTGGAGGATGGAAATTACATGAAAAAATAGTTTGTGTAGATAAAACACTATTCTTTTGTGAGTGTAATTCTCATATGTTCAACAAAAATAATTGTTGAAGAAAAAAATGTGGTTCAATACTTTCTGGGCAACCCTCGTATTTCAGTATTAGCTGAGTTAATCCACTTGGTGAACCGATTTGCATAATATGTACATTATTTAACACCAAACTTCTTAATTCTTCCCAGTGCTTTCAAGTGGAATAAGAAATTCATGCACACAATACTTCTATGTAAACAAAATATTCGCGCCAAAACAACAGCAGACAATGACAAACAAAAGATAAGCAACTGTAAACATTTTTCAGATTAGCCAACTTAAAGGACTAAAAAGTCATAAAAATGGAACAAATGAGATCAAAACTTTATTTTTAACAGTAATTACTGTGCCACGGGGATGTCGTAGTGTGTGCAACCACTTTTAAATTCCTCTAATTTTGGTACTTTCTGTGGTCCATTTTCTTGGAAGCAAACCTTTTTTCCTTCAGAGAACTATGGAGAATTTTTTAAGAAAAAAATTAAAAAATTGATTTTTTGA
Source organism: Schistocerca nitens (assembly GCF_023898315.1). Taxonomy (NCBI): domain Eukaryota; kingdom Metazoa; phylum Arthropoda; class Insecta; order Orthoptera; family Acrididae; genus Schistocerca; species Schistocerca nitens. The sequence continues at coordinate 496,681,307 of NC_064619.1, read as the reverse complement.
CAGTTATTTACATACAAGTCCCCTTAAGCTAAAGCACGATATAACTCGGAGGAGAAATGTATTTATTTAACCTGATGTGACTAGGGCCGTTATGCCCTCCCTTATATCAGACCAGGGTTTCACATATCTGGTACCTTTTTACGTCATAATTACCTGAGAAATAACAATTTCAACATGGCAACTAATATTAAAATAATTTGATTCTCTGAAACTGACTATAAGGTAATAGAGTTAATACTGGCAGTACATGGATTACTGCAGTTACTACCACTGATAGTGATAATAGTAAGAATGAAAACAGTGAGAATAATAACATTAATGTGGTGGCAGACATAAGAAGAATTAACATTGTAAAAAATAGATGTTTTTTTGATATAACGCGTTCTAGGGAAGAGGAAATTTAACGATGTTACATTGGCTAAGAATAGTGGAAGATTGGGTTGGAAAGAGTGATGTATAAGGGCAACAGGTGCATACAGGGACAACGGTGATCCTTATTGTTGCTCTGATAGATATGTCATTAACTGTCTTCTGAAGCTGGAGATGTTTTCCAGTTCTGCGGGAGGTTATTCCAGAGTCAGGTTCCTGCTACTGAAAAGGATGTCAAGAAACAGGCTGAACAATGGAATAGGTCTGATAGGATTTTGCTCTGATGAGAGTGAGTTTTCTTCCGTGTTGTTCAGACAAGAGCATTAAGGTCAAGGAGAGCTATGAAGAACAGTGTTTATTGATAAGATGTTAGAGAAGACAGGGGGTATGGAAATCTCTGCCCTTGCCTGCACAGAGCCAGGATAGCTGTGCATATTTTGATGAAATGTGGTCAAATAGTCGAACGTTACAAATATTACAAACACAGGTGTTCATAACCATTTCCAGATGTTATGAGCTATCCTGAGAAAGGCCTGTAATTAGTGACTGGAGGTATGAGTATTTGTACAAGTCCTTTTCAGGTCAGGAGGGAAGAACTTTTTATATTTTTGTAGGGCTTGGAGAGATGCTGATGCTTTCTTGCACAGTGCAGTTACATACTAAGTCCAGTTTAGATTTTCATTTATTATTACTCCTAGACTCTTTGCTGAAGAAGAGAAATTAATATTTGTTCCAGTTAGAGTTAAAGGTGGAAGGGATTCCCAATATTTCGGGCTTGTGAACCTAGAATGACCAACTAGTACTGCTTGGGTTTCAGATGGTTTGAGCTTTAACCCTGTTTCTCGCACCTGTTTTTTATAGTGCACACAGGTTGGCACTGAGATTCTTGATAGCTGTCTTCAGGTTTTTTGATTTTGCACTTACATACAAGTAGATGTCATCAGCGTACAAGTGCTATTTGCAATAGGATAAAACCAATGCCGTATCATTTACATACAGTGAAAAGAGTGTAGGACATAATACTGAACCCTGAGAGATGCCCAATACTACCTGCCTCCACTGTGGCTTTATGGTGCCGGACATGACGCATTGCTGGAGAGGCATCAGACACGAGTGAAACCGTTGCTCTGCACTTGGTGAGAAATTTAGGCTGCTAAGTTTGGCAAGTAAAATGTCATAGTCAACAGTACAAAGGCTTTACTGAAGTCTAAGAAGCACATGATAGTTGTGTGTTGTGCATCCCAAGCAAGCTTCAGATCATCTGTTACCTCTATTGAGGTAGATGTGCTATGCTTTGCTGCAAAGTTTATGGAAACCTGATTGGTATTCTTCTAGTTGGTTACCTGTAGTTAGGTAGTTTGTTAGCTAGTCATGGACTATATGTTCTAAGACCTTGAATAGTGCAGGAAGAATGAAAATAGGTTGATAATCAGAGGGTCCTGTGGTGACATTCTTTTTGGGTAGTGGCTTAACCAGTCGCTGTTTCCAGGCCTCAGGGAGAACGTGGGATTAACGAGTGGTTGAAGATATCTGTTATAGTGGGCAATGAATAAAAGTCTCTTGGTGTACATGCCGCATAAATTCAGGATAAAACTCCAAGCTTTCAACCACTACCTCCATGGTCGTCGTCAGGGCTAAAACTGACTGTCGTAAAATGGCGATGCTCCCACTTTTATATGCAAAGGACGGCTTCTGATTGGCTGGAAAACGTCATAGCAACAGCGGTATGGCACATAGTGAAGTGGTGCCCTCCACTTCCATAGATGTAGTTTCTATCCCGCGTTGCTTGCAGCGCCATGCGTTGAATCAGGAGGTAAAGTGTGGGAAGTTTTCCTCTGCAATTTTTCTTTATCCAGTGCACTCTTCCAGGTGTTGCTAAGTGCATAGCCATTGTCTCTGTTAAAGTTACTATCGCTAAGTCTAATTTTGACTGCTTCCCGGATCACAGAGTCCCAGTAATTCGATGCGTGGGATTTGGTCCCTACAAACATATATTCCACTTGTTTATCTTCATTATTGTTTTATGGATGTAGCACAGTAGGTGATAAATCAGAGTGAATGTACGACCCTACACCACCTCCTCATTGGTTAGATCCGTTGTGTTAGAAAGATGTATCTGTCTAGATGTAGTGAACTTGTGGAAAGACTTAGTTGACCCAGGTTTCTGACAGAAGTATTACAGAGATGTGAGCATTGTGAAATATAGGGCGGAACTCCTCAAAATGAACTGGCAAAGATTGGACATCTGCATGTGCATTATGAAACTTAATACATTCTGGCGCAAAACTGGTGAGGATATCACTGGTGCACATAGTGACTCTGGGCCAGTGAAAGTGGGGTAACAGTGCATAATGTGGCACTCTGCGGTAGGAGCAGTAAGGGAGCAGCACTCCTAGAAGTGGCAGATGTCTTCAAGAAGAAGGGAGATATTATAGCTAAGGCTAGCTGGCATTGTACGGCTCACTGAACAGCAACTGGACACAGGAAGAGGAACTCACTAAGCAGAACTGGAATAATGTCTGGACTACAGTATTGTAAGCAAGATAAACAGTAATATGGTAATAAGCCATAAATAAGAATGGAAGTAGAATAGTATATTAATCGTCAGAATCAGAGCCCTGTGAGACTGGTGACATAACACACTATATTGGTATTGGAAGTATGAGAATTGAACACCAAATTTATAATTAGTACTAAAAGTAAACCTAAACAAACAAAATGATAACAACAGGAAACTGTTTTAAGGAAAGTATTGTTGTTGCTGTTCTTGTGGTCTTCAGTCCAAAGACTGGTGTGAGGTAGTTCTCCATGCTACTCTATCCTATGTAGCCTCTTCATCTCCGAATAACTAGTGCAATCAACATCCTTCTGAATATTTTTGCTGTATTCATTTCTTAGTCTCCCTCCGATACTAATTTGGTGATCACTTGATGTCTGAGAATGTGTCCTGTCAACTGATCCCTTGTTCTAGTCAGTTTGTGCCATAAATTTTATTTCTTCCCAATTCTGTTCAGTACCTCCTCATTAGTTATGTGATCTACCCATCTAAACTTCAGCATTCCTATGTAACACTACATCTAAAAAGCTATTTTCTTTTTGTCTAAACTGTTGTATCATCCATGTTTCACTTCCATACATGGCTACACTACGTACATATACTTTCAGAAAAGACTTTCTAACACTTAAATCTATTTTCAAACAAACTCGCAATGTAGTGTTGTAGATAGGTACAACAAAAAGACTGTCACAGATAAAGATTTCGACCAGTAAGGCCTCAGTTGTCTGAGGCTGCAGTCATGTGTGAGTGAGTTGCATTTGCGTGTGTGTGTGTGTGTGTGTGTGTGTGTGAGTGAGAGAGAGAGAGAGAGAGAGAGAGGGGGGGGGGGGTTCTATTTTTGACGAAGGCTTTACTGGGCAAAAGCTTTATTTGTGACAGTCTTTTGTTGTGCCTATCTGCAACTCAGCATCTCTGCTATATGGTGAGTAGCAACTTTCCTTTTTCATAATATTTTTAAATCTATTTTCAGTGCTCACTAACTTCTCTTCTTCAGAAACACTTTTAATGCATTGCCAGTCTGTATTTTATATTGTTTCTGCTTCTGCCATCATGAGTTGTTTTGCCCGAATGAAAAAACTCATCTATTGTTTGAAGTATCTCATTTCCTAATCTAATTCCCTAAACATAACCTGATTTGTTTTCCTTTTGTTAATGTTCATCTTATACGTTCCTTTCAAGATACTATCCATTTCATTCAACTGCTCTTCCAAGTCCTTTGCTGTCTCCCTCAGAATTACAATGTCATTGGCAAACCTCAAGGATTTTATTTCTTCTTCCTGAAATTTAATTCATACTCCAAATTTTTCTGTGGTTTCCTTTACTGCTTGCTCAATGCTTGTCAAACATTACTGTCCTTTTATACCCTGGAGTCTTATAACTGGCGTCTGGTTTCCGTACAAGCTGTAAATAGTTTTTCATTCTCTGTATTTAAACCCTGCTACCTTCAGAATTTCAAAGTAAGTGTTCCAGTCAACAGTGTCAAAAGCTTCATCTAACTCTACAAATGCTGTAAATGTAGATTTGTCTTTTCTTAACCTATCTTTTAAGATAAGTCGTAGGGTCAGTATTGCCTCACATGTTTCTACATTTCTCCAGAACACAAATTGGTCTTCCCCAAAATCAGCTTCTAGCAATTTTTAATTCTTCTGTAAAGAATTTATGTTAGTATTTTGCAATCATGACTTATTAAACTGATAATTCGGTAATATTCACAACTGTCAGCATCTGCTTTCTTTGGAATTGTAGTTATTACATTCTTCTTGAAGTCTGAGGGTATTCCGCCTGTCTCATATGTCTTCCACACTAGATGGAATAGTTTTGTCATTCTTGGCTCTCCCAAGGCTGTCAGTATTTCTGATGGAATGTTTTCTAGCTCTGGGGCCTTGTTTCGCTGAGGTCCTTCAGTACACTGTCAAATTCTTCTCACAGTATCATATCTCCATCTCATTTTCATCTGTCTCCTCTTCCATTTCTTTAATGTTGCCTTCAAGTTCATCTCTCTTGTATAGACCCTGTGGATGGTGGGTTGGTTCTCTCATGCTAATAATAATCATTAGCCATAGGAGGAAATTGGAATTGTTGTAAATGTTGTTCGCTGTCATTTACGAGAGCCTGGCAACTATTTCTGTGGTCAGCCAGAAAGCGATGGAAAACATACTGACCATAGTTCCCAGTCTACAAGTCCACATTCTTGTCCAGCCCTCTGAAAGAAATGTTTCTATTCTCTATTTGCTCAGTGGGATCAGGACTATGATCATAAATGAAGATTTGGAATTCTAAATGATACATATATTTGGTAAAGTTTCACATGCTCAACATTGTAATTATTCATTATGTTCATACTGACAGTAAATCTCTCTATCCTAAACAGCACTATGAGCAGTTAAGAGGCAACCTCTATGGTAAGTTCCTACTAAATTGTCTTTCACCACGACTATTGATAATCAAAGGAAATGCTTGCTACAAATATGGAAGATAATTTTCAACACTTGCCACGTGGATTTGTTAACATTATGGGTGGCACACTAACAGTTACTTTTGCAAAATCTAAGCAGTTCAGGATGGTGTACAGTCCTTGCTAGTCCCCTTTCTATCATTACTGAAAGTAAGCATTTTCTACAAGCCTATCTCTGACGTCATCCGAGGCAGTGCACACGCTGGTGTTTGACTGCTGCAAATCTTACTGTGGCTGGGTGCGAAGTGAAGCCTAGTCTTGCCTCTCAGGCTGTATTTATGTATGTGGTGCAGCAGATGCCCAAGGGAACACCTGCTGTCATCTGCCCTATGCACACCGCAACAGTCTTTAAACAGCCACTTTCTCGGACACATAACATTTAATAACAATGCTGTGAATCAATTTAGAATCTTTGTAATTTTTGCATGCATGTACATAAGTTGGTTAAAATCACAGAAAGTTTTAGCTCACTTGTATTAAAACTTTGCCTTCTAGAATTTTTAGAATGGAACTGACAGTAGAACGTAACCTCTGAACTACAACTTTAAAGAGACCTCGTATAGTTTGTTATTAACATCACGTGCTGTAACCAAAACTTTCTAGCATTAATATACCAGATGCTTAATCTATACAAATAAGAACATCAAAAGATCCATGGGTGAACTGCCGGTCTACAGTGTCCAACGGGCACAATATTTCGGCGATCATACATGTCGCCATCATCAGGTGAACTGATGGACTGAGCTCCTGTGAACGTGCCGGTACGGAGATCCGTCTCAGGGGGAACTGGGTTCGGTCGCGGCGGCGGCGGCCGATATGAATACCCTCCACCCGCGGCACACTCCCTCCGCCGTCCGCGCCCCGCGCCGTGGTCGTGCGGTGGAACAGATTGCGACGGCGTCTGAGACGACGTCAGTGTGATGGCTGTGTCCGCCGTGGTCGTCACAACTATACATTTGCTCGATTTACTCTTGATTAACCCAATCACTGATTCCCAAGCCTTGCTAAGATTATAGCCACAGTCATGGTTTATGAAGTCATCATTGGTGTAAATTTCGATGGCCTCTCTAACAACGCTGTCCAAGTATCTCAACGTCTGTACCAGAATCCTCGTACGTTCATAATCCATAGTGTGATTTTCTGACAAACAATGTTCAGCGACCACCGACTTGCTTGGATACATCAGTCGAGTGTACCTCTGGTGTTCCCGGCATCGATCCTCGACGGTACGCATCGTCTGACCAATATACGACTTGCCACATTGACACGGAATCTGGTACATGCCAGCCTTCCTCAAACTGAGGTCATCTTTGGCGCTCCCCACCAGTGCACGAGTTTTATTCGGAGGACGAAACACAGTTTCGACCCGGTGTTTCTTCAAAATGCGGGCGATTTTCCCCAAGAGTGCGCCTGTATAAGGAATAAACGCAGTGCCTACCTCCTCCCTCGTAATTTCATCCATCTCCACAGGTTGTGCTGTAGTGGTTGGGCGGAGAGCACGTTGAATCTGCCACTCTGAGTACCCATTTTTTCGAAATACAGTTCTCAGATGTTCCAATTCCTGGGGTAGACTCTCTGCGTCAGAGATAGTGCACGCCCTATGTACTAGAGTTTTAAGTACCCCATTCCTCTGTGAAGGGTGGTGGCAGCTGTCTGCGTGTAAATAGAGATCAGTGTGCGCTGTCTTCCGATACACCCCATGACCTAGGGTGCCGTCAGCCCTTCTCTTGACCAAGATGTCAAGGAAAGGTAATTTACCCTCTGTTTCAGTCTCCATAGTGAATTTGATGTTGGGGTGTATGGAGTTTAGATGTGTAAGGAAGTCAAGGAGTTTATCCATACCATGTGGCCAGATGATGAATGTGTCGTCCACGTAACGGAAAAAGCAAGTAGGTTTCCATTCGGATGACGACAGGGCTTCCTCCTCGAATTTCACCATGTACAAATTCGCTACCACCGGTGAGAGCGGACTACCCATGGCGACTCCCTCCGTTTGTTCGTAGTATTCTCCATTAAAAATAAAATACGTGGAAGTCAAGACATGCCTAAAATGTTCAGTGGTCTTCTCGTGAAACTTCTGACTAATCAGTTCTAGTGACTCTCGCAGGGGTACTCTCGTAAACAAGGAAATGACATCAGAACTCACCATGATATCTGACTCATCCAATGTCCTTGAGAAGCGACCGCGTCTTGTTCTCCACCTTCTTTGTAGGGTCAACGCTGATCTTCCAGTAGGAATTGTCATTTAGCATGCTCTGCATCTTATCAATGTAGTCCTTATGGGAGACAACAACTGTAGCATTGCCTTTGTCAGCCAGTAAGACAACAATTTCAGAGCGCTCCCTCAGATCACGAATGGCCGCCCTCTCTTTACTGGTGATATTTGACTTCATCGGCTTGGATTTCATCAACGCACGACAACTTTCGTGACGTATTTCCTCAGCTGATTCAAGCGGAAGTCGAGCTGCAACCTATTCAACAGGTTTGTCAAGGAGACGTGAGAACTTAGCTGTTTGACGTCCCGTTGCTTTCTTATGGGCGGAGAACAAGACGAGGTTGCTTCTCAAGGACGCAGATTTACTGGAGGGTGACGCTAAGAAATTGTTACCCCAAGGTCCGGTACCGCCTAGACTATATGGACTCTCGAAGATTCACAAAGAGGGGGTACCATTACGCCCCATTGTCAGCAACATCAGGGCACCTACATATTTGTTGGCCAAATACCTGACGGGAATATTAAGTCTGTATGTGGGTAAATGCCCTCATCACATCCGTAATTCCATGGATTTTGTTAAACGCCTTGATAGCTTCAGGTTGGATGAGTCAAATGTCATGGTGGGTTTTGACGTCGTTTCCTTGTTTACGAGGGTACCCCTGTGAGGGTCATTAGAATTGATTAGTCAGAAGTTTTATGAGAAGACCACTGAACATTTTAGGCATGTCTTGACTTCCACATATTTTATTTTTAATGGAGAATACTACGAACAAATGGAGGGAGTCGCCATGGGTAGTCCACTCTCACCGGTGGTAGCGAATTTGTACATGGAGAACTTCGAGGAGGAAGCCCTGTCGTCATCCGAATGGAAACCTACTTGCTTTTTCCGTTACATGGACGACACGTTCGTCATCTGGCCACATGGTATGGATAAACTCCTTGACTTCCTTACACATCTAAACTCCATACACCCCAACATCAAATTCACTATGGAGACTGAAACGGAGGTTAAATTACCTTTCCTTGACATCTTGGTCAAGAGAAGGGCTGACGGCACCCTAGGTCATGGGGTGTATCGGAAGACAGCGCACACTGATCTGTATTTGCACGCAGACAGCTGCCACCACCCTTCACAGAGGAATGGGGTACTTAAAACTCTAGTACATAGGGCGCGCAGTATCTCTGACGCAGAGAGTCTACCCCAGGAATTGGAACATCTGAGAACTGTATTTCGAAAAAATGGGTACTCAGAGTGGCAGATTCAACGTGCTCTCCGCCCAACCACTACAGCACAACCTGTGGAGATGGATGAAATCACGAGGGAGGAGGTAGGCACTGCGTTTATTCCATATACAGGCGCACTCTTGGGGAAAATTGCCCGCATTTTGAAGAAACACCGGGTCGGAACTGTGTTTCGTCCTCTGAATAAAACTCGTGCACTGGTGGGGAGCGCCAAAGATGACCTCAGTTTGAGGAAGGCTGGCGTGTACCAGATTCCGTGTCAATGTGGCAAGTCGTATATTGGTCAGACGATGCGTACCGTCGAGGATCGATGCCGTGAACACCAGAGATACACTCGACTGATGTATCTGAGCAAGTCGGCGGTCGCTGAACATTGTTTGTCGGAAAATCACGCTATGGAGTATGAACGTACGAGGATTCTGGTACAGACATTGAGATACTTGGACAGGGTTGTTAGAGAGGCCATCGAAATTCACACCAATGACGACCTCATAAACCGTGACTGTGGCTATAATCTTAGCAAGGCTTGGGAATCAGCAATTGGGTTAATCAAGAGTAAATCGAGCAAACGTATAGTTGTGACGACCACGGCGGACAGAACCATCACACCGACGTCATCTTAGACGCTGTCGCAATCTGTTCCACTGCGTGACCATGGCACGGGGCGCGGACGGCGGAGGGAGTGTGCCGCGGGTGGAGCGTATTTAAATCGGCCACTGCCGCGACCGAACCCAGTTCCTCCTGAGCAGCCATAACTTACGGATCTCCATACCGGCACGTTCACAGGAGCTCAGTCCGTCAGTTCACCTGATGATGGCGACATATATGATCGCCGAAATATTGTGCCCGTTGGACACTGTAGACCGGCAGTTCACCCGTGTATATTTTGATTATCAAATACGCCGGGAGAAACTCAACAATCACAAATAAGAACTTAATTGTTCCAAATTTAGTTTTCAGTAAATTACATGAAAACTGTTAGAGGTAGCTTAATGGGGTCACATAATTATTATTTTTATGTTGAACTGAAGCATCATCAAATTTTCACATTTCTAAGTCTAATATTTAGAGTCTTCAATTTTTCTTAAAACTGTGGATTCTGACCAAAATATTGCTGTAATCACATTGAGACTTGTACCAGTTAATTTTGACATACATCTGCACATTATGACCAATTTCTGGCTTCCTAACTTTGTTATTTAGCGCCACTTATTTTTTTCTTAAAACGATGTATTTAGGTAAAATATTGACCTAATCAATCTGATACTTGACAGTTTAAACATTATTACACTAAATCATATGTTGACAAAGTTTCAAAAAGCAACTTTAACTTTTAATTTCATTCTTAATTATGGTGCAAACTTGTGTGCTATGCACAGATGCTTTATGGTGATGTGGTGCTACTAGCAGTGAACTGGGATATGTCCCGGCACACTCACTCGCCTCTGTATCTCTCAAACGATTCAGCGCTTGTTTCGCCACAACCCTTATATACTCCTTCCACCTTTGAGGCTTTCCTTCTTTGCTTAAGACTGGTTTTCCATCTGAGCTCTTGATATTCATACAGCTGCTACTTTTTCCTCCAGAGGTTTCTTTAATTTTCCTGTAGATGGTATCTATCTTTGCCAACGGCCTTGCCGCAATTGTAACACCAGTTCCTGTCAGATCACCAGAGTTAAGCAATGTCAGGCTGGGCTAGCACTAGGATGGGTGACCATCCAGTCTACCGATCATTGTTGGCAAGTGGGCTGCACTCAGCCCTTGTGAGGCAAGCTGAGGAGCTACTTGATTGAGAAGAAGTGGCTCTGGTCTCGGATATTGACATATGGCGAGGAGAGCAGTGTGCTGACCACATGGCCCTCCATATCCGCATCCAGTGATACCTATGGGCTAAGGATGACATGGCGGCCAGTCGGTACCATTGGGCCATCATGGTCTGTTCGGGAGGAGTTGGTATTTACCTTTCCTCTTGTGAAATATACTTCTAAATCCTGACATTTGGCCTCTAACCATTCCTGCCTAGCAATTTTGCAATTCCTCTCATTTTCATTTCTTAGATGCTTATATTTCTTTTCATCTGCTTTATTTGGTGCATTTTTGTATTTTCTCCTTTCATCAGGTACATTCAATACTCCTGTGTTATCCAAGGATTTCTACTAGACCTTGTCTTTTTACCTGCTTGATCCACTGTTGCCTTCCACTATTTCATCTCTTGAAGGTACCTATTTGTCGTATACTGTATTCCTTTCCCTGATCTAATCAACAATTGCCTGATACTCCCTTTGAAACTGTCAAAAACCTCCTGGTCTCTCAAGTTATCTAGATCCCGTCTTCTGAATCTCCCAACGTTTCCCATTTTCTTCAGTTTTAATCTACAGTTCATAACCAACAAATTGAGGTCAGATTCCACGTCCGCCCCCGAAAATGTCTCACAATTTAAAATCTGGTTCTAAAATATGTATTATAATTATATAATCAATCTGAAATTTTCCGGTGTCTCCAGGGGTCTTCCATGTATACAGCCTTCTGTCATGAGTCTTAAACCAAGTGTTAGCAATGATTAAATCATGTTCTGTGCAAAATTATACCAGACAGTATTTTTGCCCATTCCTTTCCCCCACTCCATATTAACCTACAATTTTCCCTTCTCTTCCTTTTCCTACTATCATATTTCAGTCCCCCATCACTATTAGATTTTCATTTCCCTTAAGTTTCTGAATAATTTCTTTTATCTCAGTATACATTTCTTCAATCTCATTATTATCTGCAGAACTAGTTGGCATATAAACTTGTACTACTGTGGTTCATGCTGTAGTGTAAAATGGGCTATTTGTGAGAAAGACATATGTTCCACTGAAGATACTCACTCTGTCGAAAGATGGTCAGGTCTTTTATCTTTTATAAACATTTTATGTACTCAGAAAAATCCACTGTCTGTATCCGAATCTGTGATCTGTACAGATGGCACCTAGAAGTTGCATAACACAGCAGGGGCAAGGTGTGGTGTGGTGAGTGTAGTAGACTTTCTGGACATGGACATTTATGCCTTGGTGACACCCCTTGAAGATACCATGAAAACCGTAGAAAAAACACATATTACCCTCTAAAGGCCCAAGAAAAATGAGATTGTAAATCTCCTATCTTAAGTTGAGTTCGGTGTGGTCAGATGTACTGACTGAATGAGGTGTTTGACTTATGAGTTATCGATAATTGGATCTATCTTCACAACTGATGTAAATAGTTGAAACAATACATCAGATTACCATTGAAGATGTGTTCGTTATTCAGTAGCTGAAAATAGTGAGAAACTCCCTTACAGCATTACCCTCCCTGGAGAATAAGTTGAATAGAATCATTTCACACATGGCCGTGGTACGGAGTAGCTGGACCATGGAAACAAAACAAAAAGATGACGGTACTTGAAGAAGAACAGTAAAAGGTAAATTATACCACAACAAACTGACAGATCTGTCATGCAGCGTTCCCTATGGATGTTGTTACATTCAAGTTACCAAACACACAAACAGAAGGGAAACTCCACAATGTTGGCTTCTTGTCTACCGTGGCTACAACAGTACGTTCACTGTGTTGTTCATAGTAACTTACCTGCAGTCCTGTTTTCTTATTCATTATTGAACGTACTACTGCTCTACATCTATTTGATTTTCTATTTATAACCCTGCATTCACTTGACCAGAAGTCCTATTCCTCCTACCGCCAAACATCACTAATTCCCACTATATCTAACTTCAACCTAGCTATTTCCCTTATTAAATTTTCTAACCTACTTGCATGATTAAGGGATCTAACATTCCATGCTCCAATTCATGGAATGACAGTTTTGTTTCACCTAATGACAACATCCCCCTGAGTAGCCCCAGGCCGGAAATCCAAATGGGCAATTATTTTACCTGTGGAATATTGTACCCAGGAGGATCATATAACCATAAAGTAGAGCTGCATGTGCCTTGTAAAAATTATGGTTGTAATTTCCTCTTTCTGTCAGCTGCAGCTGTTCACAGCACCAGCACACAAGGCTGTTTTGGTTGGTGTTACAAGGCCAGATCAGTCAGTCATCCAGACTGTTGCCCCTGAAACCACTGAAAAGACTGTCACCCCTCTTCAGGAGCCACATTTTGTCTGGCCTCTCAACAGATACCCCTCCATTGTGGTTGCACCTGTGGTATGGCTTTCTGTATCGCAGAGGCATGCAAGCCATGTCACCAATGGCAAGGTCCATGGTTCATGGGGGAAGAGGAAAGTATTACAAAAATGAATTGTTCTTTACAAAATAAAGACACAAAGATAAATACACAAACTAGGGACAGCAAGAGTTGACATGTTTTTAGCTCCTAAAGCAGAGGTATTCAAGTTCATCTGCATTGCAGACTGATCTTTTCCCATTTTCTATCTTCGCCATTATCCTGCCATTGTTTATTGACATGGATTGTAACCCAAATATCGGGATTGCAATGTTCAAAATCTTCAGTCTTTCAGAAGTGAGATCCTTGCATGTTGTCAGACCTGACTTTTTGAATTTCTTCTTTGGTCTGAAGATTTCAGATCTTTTTCTGTATGACACAAATTTCACCATTATGGGTCTCAGTTTTGAAGATACTGGTGTTTTACAATGCACTCTATGACTTCTGTCTGTGCCATTCAGTGTCACCTGCAGGCCTAGCTTCTATCAGGCAACAGTGATCACTAGTTCATTTGCTATTCTCTCTGTTGTCAGGAATCACAAACAGTCGGATATTATTGCATCTCTAGTGTTATTCATGTTTGTCTGATTTCTTGATCAGCTTCTGTTTGAGCAATTGTGTCATATCCTCATTTTCTTTTAAAACTTTGTTTACAGCATGGATCTGATCACATTCATCTTTATTGTCACTGCTGCAGTGACACCATCAGTAATAGTCTCTACAACGAGCCCAAGTGCGTTTTGTGACTGGAGTGCGACACTCACCTCAGCCTTCAAGAGTGTGGCAATGTCTGATATGTCGGACAGTGCAGCTGTGGTTCCCGTTGTCGGCAAAACTCCACACTGGCCATTGGCCGTTCTGCGCATTGCTCTGAGGCTATCAACTTCAAGTGCAGTTATAGGCTACAGATTTTCAGAATCAGACACCAGTATGTCACTGGACACTCGACATACAATTCTTGTGACACATAGAACAGCGTAGCTGCTTAATAACACCTCCAAAATGCATATAAGCTTGCAAACCAAATTAACGTATGTAATTCACTCATCACCGTCTTGTCTATAGAAGCATATATAGTTAGGTGAAAGATAGATACCACACAGGAAAATCAGTGAGGCCTTTGGAGAAAATAGAAGCAGCTATATATGAGAGTTCAGATGGAAAATGATTACTAAGCAGAGAAATGAAAGCTGAAAGGTGGAACAGGGGCTATACTATGGAGATGAACTCCAAGTCAGTGTTACAGAAATGGAAGAGGACATAGATGAAGATGAGAGAGAGACATAAAACTGCAAGAAGAATTGAAGAGAGCACTGAAAGATCTAAGTGGAAACAAGGTGCTTAGAGTATATGAAATTCCCTCAGAACTGCTGATATCCTTGGGAGAGCCAGTCATGACAAAACTAGGCCAGCTGGCATGCCAGGTATATGAGGTAGAGGAAATACCCTCAGATTTCTCCAAGAATGTAATAATTCCAATGACAAAGAAAGCTGGTGCTGACAAGTGTGAATATTACCAGACGATCAGTATAATAAGTCATGGTTGCAAAATACTGACAAATTATTTACTGAAGAATGGAAAAACTGGTAGAAGCCAACCTCAGAAAAGATCAGGTTGGGTTCTGGAGAAATGTTGAAACGTGAGGCAATACTGACTATTACTTATCTTAGAAGATAGGCTAAAGAAGGGCAGACCTACAGTTATAGCATTCATGGACTTAGAGAAAGCTTTTGACAGCGTTGGCTGGAATATTTTCTTTGAGATTCTGAAAATAACAGGGGTAAAATACAATGAGTGAAAGTTTATATGCAGTTTGTACAGAAAGCAGATGGCAGTTACGAGTGTCAAAGGGTATGGAAGGGAAGGAGTGGTTGAGGACAAGAGATGTTATTCAATCTGTACATTGAGCAAGCACTAGAGAAAACCAAAGAAAAATTTGGAAAGGAAATTAAAGTTCAGGGAGAAGAAAAAGAACTTTTGAAGTTTGCTGTTGTCATTGTAATTCTGTCAGAATCAGCATAGGGCTTCGAAGTACAGTCGAACAGAGTGGACAGTGCCTTGAAAGGAGGATGTAAGATGAACATTTGCAAAAGCAAAAAAAAGGATGATGAAACATAGTAGAATTAAATCAGGCAATTCTGAGGAAATTAGATTAGGAAATGAGGCTCTAAAAGTAGTGGATGAACTTTGCAATTTTGGCAATAAAATAACTTTTGATGGCCAAAGTACAGAGGATATGAAATGTAGAATGGGAATGGTAAGAAATATGTATTTGAAGAAGAGAAATTTGTTAATATCAAATATAAATATAAGTGTTAGAATGTCTTTTCTGAAAGCAGTTTCCATTGTGTAGCCTAGTACAGAAGTGAAACATGGACAAGAAGTAGTTCAGACAAGAAGAGAACAGAAGCTTACAACTACCCTTCCTCCATGTGGGTACTGGAATCGGCTCTGTCTGAGACTGCACCCGGTCATGAACAAATCTGGTACTGCATGCTTCATCATTTGCCAGCAGTGTCAAAGGAAATCCTCCTTGCATCTTTTAATCTTACCTATCAGACAGGTAACTTCCCCATCTCATGGAGAGTGGCACAGTTGATACCTCTCCTCAAACCAAGAAAGGACTGCACATGGCCCAATAGTTGTCGAAGTATTGCCTTAAAGAGCTGTGTAGGAAAGATCCTGGAGCAAATGGTTAACCATTGTCTGGTCTTGTTGTTAGAGACCAGGCAACTCCATAGCCTCTCTCAGTGTGGATTCCAGGGATTACAGTCCACTGTTGACACTCTGACCCTGCTAGAGTCGGCTTTTCAGCAGGCCTTCCTACGTAAACATCACTGTATTGATATTTTCTTTGGTTCTGTAAGGCATACGATGCTACTTGGAGACACTGTATTCTACCACAACTGCATCAATGGGGCATTCATGGCCACCTCCCATCTTCATATGGTCTTTTATGTCTCAGCAGTTTTTGAGGACCCAAGTTGGTGACTCCTGTCAAATCGTTTTGAGCAGGAGAATGGTGTTTCTCAGGACAGTGTTTTAAGTGTTACCCTCTTTGCCATTGTCATGAACAGTATCATGTTTTCTGCAGATAAATGTGTATGTGTGTGTGTGTGTATTTATTTTAATCATTCTCATCGTATTTTTAATTTACTGTCTTGTATATGAGGGACACCATCCTACATTTTAGAGACTAAGTGAGGTTTCTGGGCCCCATTTTTGACTGCAAATTGTCATGGTTATCCAACCTGAGAGAACTGAAAGCCAGAACCCTGCAGGCACTGAACATCATCAAGTGCCTTAGCCACAGGTCATGGGAAGCAGACACATTTTATTGCACTATATGTGGACAGTGATGGGTCAGCAAGGCCTTCTTACTTGAAAATCATTGTCACTGTCCACCATGGGGGGATTCAGCTGGCCTATGTGCTTATCGGATCAGTCCTATACCCAGTCTCTGTTCTGAGGCTGGAAATTGCCACTCACCATCTGTCGGCAGCTCGTCATGGTGCATCAGGCATGTAAGTTCATCTCAGCTCCGACTTATCCCGCATACCTTACTTTTGCCCGTTCATCTCTGGAACGCCTTTGCTCCAACCGACCACGAGCCACAGTGTCATTTGGGATCCGCATGCTGTGTATGCTAGAGTCACTCCCTGTAGAGCAAGTACAACCGCAAATCCAGTGGAGCAGATGAGACATTCTTCTAGTGCTACTAAATTTTTTGTGCACTCAGATTCTCTGAGCATCCTTCACACTCTGCAACATTGGTACCCCCCCCCCCCCCCCCCTTCGCCGGTCCAGGGGTTAGAGTAGGCCCAATGTATTCCTGCCTGTTGTAAGAGGCAACTGAAAGGAGTCTCACATGTTTTGGCCTTTATGTGATGGTCCCCTGTCGGGTTTGAACTCCATCTTTCTAAATTTTCCCGAAGAGCGAGCCAATTGGGGAAGGGCGCCTTACGTGGTGCATCGTGTCCATTGTGCATTGAGATCTTTAGCCCACTTTCTTGTCGTCGCTTTGTAGTCCTGCTCATTCTCCATTCTCCATCTCTTGGGCGAGGACACATTCCTGGGAGCGTTTTCCACCATGCACTATGCGGTGTCACTTTCTGTGCCGACAATGACCGTGAAATTCTTAGCACCTCATATCTATCTCCCTGGGGCATCCAGACTCCCGGCAATGGCCATCCTGCCAGGTGGCCCTTGCTGAGGCTGGGTGGCACCTGTGGGGAGGGCCCCTGGTCCTAGTGGGTGGCATCAGGATGGATGACATGCAATGAAGCATAGTACATCATCTCTTGCTGGTGGTCTGCTGCCAGCAGTCTATAAGCGGGCAAAGTCTAACTTCAAAGCTAAGAAATATGACCCCAAATCGTCCCCCTCCTTGGCCACACCATGGGAGGAATTCCAGGCTAACGATGGCAGTGGATTTTATTCATCCTAGTACCTTGTATGTTCGAGAGCTGAAGGGGAAACTTTCATTTCCATGAAGTCTCAGTTTTTTGTGGGGCATTTGGAGGACAAGTTTGGGGAGGTGGAGGGCTGTCCAAAATGCGCTCTGGCTGAGTCTCAATAAAAACGGCATCCTCTGCCCAGTCACGGGCATTACTTGCTTGTGACAAGTTTGGGGATGTTTCTGTTACCATCATGCCCCATAAGAGCTTAAATATGGTCCAGAGTATTATATTCCTCAGGGACCTTCTTTTGCAGTCTGACGACAAGCTGTGCACCAGTTTAGAGCGATGAGGTGTTCATTTCATCCAGCACGTCCATCAGCATCTGAGGGATAATCAGGTTGCCAACAGTGCCTTCATCTTGGCCTTCAAGGGTGAAGTGTTGCTCAAAAAGGTCAAGGAGATGGTCTACCACTTTGAAGTCAAGCCATCTATCCTTCTCCCCATATGGTGCTTTAAGTGCTGGAAGTTCGGCCACATGTCTTCCCGCTGTACTTCCAGTGTCACATGTCAAGATTGTGGACATCCATCACATCCCAATACTCCATGTGCCCTGCCACCCATCTAAGTCAGCTGTGGGGGGCATCATTCATCTTGCTCACCAGATTGCAGGATTTTACAGAAAGAGAGGAAAATCATGGAATATAAGACCCTGGACCGACTGACCTAAAGTTCCTCGCATTCCTGTTGCCTCTCAGAACCAGAAGACTACACCTGCCCCCTTGACGGTTGGGGTCACTTCCCTCCCTGTTGCTCCCACACCACCTACTTTGGGTGCAACACCCCCGCCTCGCCCCCCTCCCCAACAATCTGGGATATTAGTCCCCACTCCTGAGCCGGAGAAGTGTAAGTCTTCTTAGGCTCCTCTCACTAGGAAGGGGTCCCTAGGGTCACTCCCTTCTCAGGTTTCTGCTAGTGGGAAAGATGACACCCACCAGTGGCTGAAGAGCCCAAAACCAACTGGTTGTAGGGCTTCACGCTCATCCTCATTCCCGGAGACAGAATCAGTGAAGTCCTCCCAGCCAGGGAAATCCAAGGAGCAGCGAGAGAAATCCAAAAAGAAGGTTCCCAAGGCCAAGGGAATTGTGGCACCCACACCACCGCTACCTACAAGCTCTGCGTCTGCGGATGGCATGGAGATTCTGGCATCCGCTGGGGACCTAGATCTCACCGGACCCTCAGACACAACGGATATAGACTGCACAGCCAAAATGTTGGTGGCAGCAGGTGACCCTGAGCTGTAAATTGCCTCATTGAATGTTCCATGCCTTCCCAGTCTCACGATGACGTCATCCTCCAGTGTAATTGCGGCGGTTTTTTTACACTGCTGGGCTGAGCTACGGCAACAAAAAGCTTTACACCTGCTTTCTGCATTGCACTCCAGCAAACCTGGTTCCTGGTAATGCAGACCCCTGCCCTCTGCGGCTAAAAGGGATACTACAGGAACCGTAATGACTATAATCGAGTGTCAGGTGGAGTTTGCGTTTATGTCCTAAACTCAGTCTGTAGTGAAATGGTGCCCCTTCAAACCCCTCTTGAAACTGTGGCTGTCAGGATAAGGACAATGCGGGAAATAACTGTCTGCAACATATATCTTCCTCCAGATGGTGCAGTACCCCCAAACGCATTGGCTGCACTGATTGCTGAACTCCCTAAACCTTTCCTACTTTTGGGAGATTTTAACGCCCATAACTCCTTGTGGGGTGGCACTGTGCTTACTAACTGAGGCAGAGATATCGAAACTTTACTGTCTCAGTTCAACCTCTGCCTCTTAAATACTGGGGCCGCCACACATTTCAGTGTGGCACATGGTAGTTACTTGGCCATTGATTTATCAATCTGCAGTCCAGGACTTCTCCCATCTATCCACTGGAGAGCACATGACAACCTGTGTGGTAGTCACCACTTCCCCATCTTCCTGTCACTGCCCTGGCGTCAGGCTCACAGACGCCTGCTCAGATGGGCTTTAAACCAGGCAGACTGGGAAAGTTTCACCTCTGCTGTCGCCATTGAATTTCCCCCGTATGATAACATCGATGTGATGGTTGAGCAAGTGACTACAACAATAGTTTATGTGGCAGAAAACACGATCCCTCGCTCTTCAGGGTGCCCGAGGCGTAAGGCAGTCCCTTGGTGGTTGCCTGAAACCGCTGAAGCAATTAAGCAGTGTCGGTGAGCTCTACAGCGGTATAAGCAACACACTTCCCTGGAGCACCTCATAGCCTTTAAACGGCTCCATGCCCGTGTTCACCAACTTATCAAATGACAGAAGCAGGAGTGTTAGGAGAGATATATCTCGACCATTTGGTGCCGTACATCACCTTCCCAAGTCTGGACAAAGCTCAAACGTGTTTTCGGGTACCAGACCCCAACAGGTGTTCCCAGTCTTAACACAAATGGCATGTTGTCTACCGATGCAAACGTAATTGCCGAGCACTTTGCTGAGCACTATCCTCGAGCCTCTGCATCAGAGAATTACCCCCCAGAGTTTCACACCCTCAAATGGCGGCTGGAAGGGAAAGTCCTCTCATTCACTACACTCCGCAGTGAACCCATTTACAGAGAAGGAGCTCCTCAGCGCTCTTGCACATTGCCCCGACACAGCTCCTAGACCAGATCGGATCCACAGTCAGATGATTAAACATCTCTCATCTGATTATAAGCGACATCTCCTCATCATCTTCAACCGGAACTGGTGCGATGGCATCTTTCCAACGCAGTGGTGGGAGAGGACCATCATTCTGGTGCTCAAATCTGGTAAAAACCCGCTTGATGTGGATAGCTATCGGCCCATCAACCTCACCAATGTTCTTTGTAAGCTGCTGGAACACGTGGTGTATCGCGCTTGGGTTGGGTCCTGGAGTCCTGTGGCCTACTGGCTCCATGTGAGGGCGGCTTCTGCCAGGGTCACTCTACCACTGATAATCTTGTGTCCCTCAAGTCTGCCATTCGTACAGTCTTTTCCAGATGCCAACAACTGGTTGCCATCTTTTTTGTCTTACGTAAAGCATACAACACCTCCTGGCGTCATCATATCCTTGCCACATTGTACGTGGGGTCTCTGGTGCCCACTGCTGATTTTTATCTAAAACTTCCTGTCGCTCCATACTTTCCATGTCCAAGTTGGTGCCTCTCATAGTTCCCCCAGGAGAATGGGGTCCCTGCGGGGCTCTGTATTGAGTGTCTCTCTATTTTTAGTGGCCATTAATGGTCTAACAGCAGCTGTAGGGCTGTCCGTATCACCTTCTCTGTATGCAGACGACTTATGCGTTTCGTACTGCTCCACCAGTACTGGTGTTGCTGAGCGGCGCCTGCAGGGAGCCATCCACAAGGCACAGTCATGGGCTCTAACCCACGGTTTCCAGTTTTTGACCGCAAAGTCGTGTGTTATGCACTTTTTTCAGTGTTGTACCATTCGTCCAGAACCAGAACTTTACATTAATGACGATCCACTCACTGTAGTGGAGACATATTGATTCTTAGAACTGGTTTTTGATGCATGGTTGACTTGGCTTCCTCACCTTCGTCAGCTTAAGTGAAAGTACTGGCAGCACCTCAATGCCTTCCGCTGCCTGAGCAACATCAACAGGGGTGCAGATCGCTCTACACTGCTGCAGCTCTACAGAGCCCTTGTTCGATCCTGCCTTGACTATGGGAGTCTGGTTCGTGGTTCTGTTGTGCCCTCAGCATTGTGTTTACTCAACCCAGTGCACCACTATGATGTTCACCTAGCGATAGGAGCTTTTAGGACGAGTCTGGTGACCAGCGTCATTGTGGAGGCCAGAGTCCCTTCATTGCAGGTTAGGCGTGCACAACTGCTGGCCAGTTACATTGCACACATTTATAGTTCTCCTGTGCATCCAAATCACCGTCTCTTTTTCCCACCCATGGCAGTTCATCTCCCACATCGGTGGCCCAGGACAGGGCTTCCAATTGCAGTTCATGTCTGATCCCTTCTTTCCAAACTGGAGTCCTTGCCTTTACCACCTATATTTGAGGTCTGTTCATGTACATGTCCATGGAGTACACCTAGGCCGCGGCTTCGCCTGGACCTTTCACATGGCCCTAAGGACTCAGTTAACCCCGTGGCTCTCCACTTCCAGTTCTTCTTGATTCTTGAAATGTACTGAGGCCACAAAGTGGTTTACACTGACAGCTTGATGGCTGTTGGTCACGTCAGTTTCACGTATGTCCTTGGAGGACATATTAAACAGCATTCCTTGCCCAATGCCTGCAGTGTTTTCACTGCTGAACTGGTGGCTGTATCTCGTGCTCTTGAGCACATTCGTTTGTGCCCTGGGGAGTTGTTTCTTCTGCATACTGACTCCTTGAGCAGCCTACAAGCTATCGACCAGTGCTACCCTCGTCATCCTTTGGTAGCGACCATCCAGGAGTCCATCTGTGCCCTGGAACAGTCCGGTCATTCAGTGGTGTACGTCCGGACCCCAGGTCACATCGGAATCCCAGACAACGAACTTGCCGACAGGCTGGCCAAACAGGCTACGCAGAAACTGCTTATGGAGATGGACTTCTCTGCAACTGACCTGCGTTCAATACTATGCCGTAAGGTTTTGCGGCTTTGGGAGACGAAATGGCATAACCTCAGCATGCACAACAAACTGTGTGCCATTAAGGAGACTACGAATGTGTGGCAGTCCTCCATGCGGGCCTCTCACAGGAATTCTGTGGTTCTCTTCCAGCTCCACATTGTCCACACTTGGGTGACACATGGCTACCTCCTGCGCCAGGATGACCCACCTCAGTGTCAGTGCGGCACCTAGCTGACAGTGGGCCATATCTTGGTGAGCTGCTTTTCTTTGGCTGCCCTGCGACGGGCTCTTCGATTACCGTACTCTTTGCTATTAATTTTAGCTGACAATGCCACATCGGCTAATTTAGTTTTAAATTTTATTCTTGATAGTGGGTTTTATCATTCTATATAAGTTTTAGCGCATGTCATTTGTCCCTTTGTATTGTCCACTCTAATGCTTTTAGGGTGGATTTTTTTATGTGTCGCAGAGTTGCTGGCTTTTCCTTTTTATTCTCGTGGTCGGCCAGCCACCATCATCTGCTCTCTTGTTTTTACCCCTTGTACCTGTCTCTTGCTTCTCTCTGTGGGTTTCTGTTCCTGTTTTGTCCA
Source organism: Schistocerca nitens (assembly GCF_023898315.1). Taxonomy (NCBI): domain Eukaryota; kingdom Metazoa; phylum Arthropoda; class Insecta; order Orthoptera; family Acrididae; genus Schistocerca; species Schistocerca nitens. Next base: position 496,658,669 of record NC_064619.1, on the reverse strand, counting down.
TAGTAGTGTTAGTTGTCCTTCTGTCGTTCTTCTGGTTCTTCCTTTCTCCTGTTATTGTGCTGTATGTCTCCTTTCTTCTCTTCTTTCCCTTGTGTAATTATTTTACTGGGAACAAGGGACCGATGACCTCGCAGTTTGGTCCCTTCCCTCCATCTTTTAAACCAACCAACCAACGTAAGTACCCAGCAGACAAAATCATACAGAGCATTCAGGTTGCCCTCCTCCAACTACAATGATTGGGAAAGGAGATGCCTTTCTTCTGAATACCAGGGCACATGGTATTGCAGGGAATGGAAGAGCAAATCTAGTAGCCAAGGAGGCATGTCATGACCCTCAGTTCTTTCAGTGTGCCATCCCTCTGAATTCTATGATCTCATTATTGAGGTACAATGTCATGTTTCGATAGGAAGACAAGTGGCTGGATGTGACTGACAAAAAGCTCATGTAGTAAAGCCCACAATTCGGCCATAGCATACTTGCTTCCAGCTACACAGAAGGGATGAGGTTCTCCTTACTCATCTTCACATAGGCCACAGCCCTATAACACATGGCTTCTTACCTGCTATGTGAGGACCCTCCACTGTGTGGTGCTTGTTGTGTACAGATAACTGTATGCCACATTTTAGTGAACAGTGTTTTATTTTCTGACCAGCGCGCCACAGCGTATTTACCAAAGGATCTGCCCTCAATTTTAAATAATGTTCAGACGAATTTCGTTTGAGTTTTGAAGTTTTGTGAATTTTCCATCGTTTTTAACAAGATTTTAGTGAGATGTTTGTAATATGTCAACAGAGTGACTGGCTCACCCAAGTCTTTTCTAAGTGGTTGGCCAGTCACATTTTGCTGTGCTTCTCTTTTAGATCTTCTATGTTTGGTTTTCTCTGTGTTTTAAATTCAAGCATAGCTACTTTCCCTCTTTCTAATTTGTTTTAGTGCATGTGATATAGAGTGAGTGTGTGGTCATTTCACGTGCAGGAGTGAGCAATAATTGTAGAGTTTATCTCCACATTCATTCATTTTGATAAGTGTAAAGGTGCTGATGACCTCGCTGTTGAGTGCCCATAAGATCCAAACACACACACACACACACACACACACACACACACACACACACACACACACACACACAAAATAATGTATTGTATTCCGATGTTACTATATAAACTGATGATAGTGTGATTTTTATTCATTCTTCATTACTAGATGGGGATTCTGTTAGTAAAAGAGTGAATGGACTTTCAGACCATGATGCACAAATTTTAACACTCAAAGGCTTTTGCACTCAAATAAATGTCACATATAGTTACAAACTATGTACGAAAGCTAATCCAGTGGCAACAGACTTTTTTTTATACCTTGTTAAGGAACAAGAGTGGCAGGATGTTTATAGTGGCAATAACATAGATGAAAAATATAATGCTTTCCTTAACACATTTCCCAAACTCTTTTAGAGTTGCTTTCCATTAGAACATTCTAAATGGGGTACTAGCAGCAAAATGCAGCCTGGGTGGCTGACTAGTGGGATAAGGATATCATGTAGAACAAAGCGGGAATTATATTAAAATGTTTGAAGTAGTCACAGTCAAAGTGACAGTAGCTCATTACAAACAGTGTTTCAAACAGGTGCTTAAAATGTTATTAGGAAGGCAAAGAGTATGTGGTACACAAATAGAATAGCTACTTCACAGGATAAAATTAAAACCATATGGTCAGTTGAGAAGGAAGTGTCTGGTCAGCAGCACAAGGTCGACGATATAAAGTCAGTTTGTAGTAAAAATGTTTCTGTTACTGATAAGTCAGATATATGTACAGTACTTAACAGTCATTTTCTGAGCATTGCTGGTGAATTAAATAAAACTTAGTTTATACGGGGAATCATATAACTCTCTTGGAAAATGCCTTTCTGAGATTGATGTCTAAAATAGTCCTCAGTGAATATAATAGAGGTAAACATTTCACGTGGGAAAAATATATCTAAAAACAAAGATGATGTGACGTACCAAACGAAAGTGCTGGCAGGTCGATAGACACACAAACATACACACAAAATTCAAGCTTTCGCAACCAACGGTTGCTTCATCAGGAAAGAGGGAAGGAGAGGGAAAGATGAAAGGATGTGGGTTTTAAGGGAGAGGGTAAGGAGTCATTCCAATCCCGGGAGCGGAAAGACTTACCTTAAGGGGAAAAAAGGACAGGTATACGAGGTGCATTCAAGTTCTAAGGCCTCCAATTTTTTTTCTAAGTAACTACTCACCCGAAATCGATGAAACTGGCGTTACTTCCGACGTATTCGCCCTGCAGACGTACACATTTTTCACAACGCTGACGCCATGATTCCATGGCAGCGGCGAAGGCTTCTTTAGGAGTCTGTTTTGACCACTGGAAAATTGCTGAGGCAATAGCAGCACGGCTGGTGAATGTGCGGCCACGGAGAGTGTCTTTCATTGTTGGAAAAAGCCAAAAGTCACTAGGAGCCAGGTCAGGTGAGTAGGGAGCATGAGGAATCACTTCAAAGTTGTTATCACATAGAAACTGTTGCATAACGTTAGCTCGATGTGCGGGTGCGTTGTCTTGGTGAAACAACACATGTACAGCCCTTCCCGGACGTGTTTGTTGCAGTGCAGGAAGGAATTTGTTCTTCAAAACATTTTCGTAGGATGCACCTGTTACCGTAGTGCCCTTTGGAATGCAATGGGTAAGGATTACGCCCTCGCTGTTCCAGAACATGGACACCATCATTTTTTCAGCACTGGCCGTTACCTGAAATTTTTTTGGTGGCGGTGAATCTGTGTGCTTCATTTGAGCTGACTGGCGCTTTGTTTCTGGATTGAAAAATGGCATCTGCGTCTCATCCATTGTCACAACCGACAAAAAGAAAGTCCCATTCATGCTGTCGTTGCTCGTCAACATTGCTTGGCAACATGCCACACAGGCAGCCATGTGGTCGTCCATCAGCATTCGTGGCACCCACCTGGATGACACTTTTCGCATTTTCAGGTCGTCATGCAGGACTGTGTGCACAGAACCCACAGAAATGCCAACTCTGGAGGCGATCTGTTCAACAGTCATTCAGCGATCCCCCAAAACAATTCTCTCCACTTTCTCGATCATGTCGTCAGACCGGCTTGTGCGAGCCCAAAGTTGTTTCGGTTTGTTGTCACACGATGTTCTGCCTTCATTAAAGTGTCGCACCCATGAACGCACTATCAACACATCCATAACTCCATCACCACATGTCTCCTTCAACTGTCGATGAATTTCTATTGGTTTCACACCATGCAAATTCAGAAAATGAATGATTGCACGCTGTTCAAGTAAGGAAAACGTCGCCATTTTAAGTATTTAAAACAGTTCTCATTCTTGCCGCTGGCAGTAAAATTCCATCTGCCGTACGGTGCTGCCATCTCTGGGACGTATTGACAATGAATGCGGCCTAATTTTAAAACAATGCGCATGTTTCTATCTCTTTCCAGTCCGGAGAAAAAAATCGGAGGCCTTAGAACTTGAATGCACCTCGTACACTCGCACACAAACACATATTTATGTGTGTGTGTGTGTGTGTGTGTGCGAGTGAGTGTATACCTGTCCTTTTTTCCCCTTAAGGTAAGTCTTTCTGCTCCCGGGGTTGGAATGACTCCTTACCCTCTCCCTTAAAACCCACATCCTTGCGTCTTTCCCTCTCCTTCCCTCTTTCCTGATGAAGCATCCGTTGGTTGCGAAAGCTAGAATTTTGTGTGTATGTTTGTGTATGTTTGTGTGTCTATCGGCCTGCCAGCACTTTGTTTTTATATATAGTCCTCAGTGATATTGACAAGGGGAAGATTGAGTCAATAATTAAATCACTGAAGACTAAGGACTCTCGTGGATATAATAAGGTGCCTAGCAGAATATTAAAGCACTGTGCTGCACGTGTTAGCCCTGTACTTAGCCATATTTGTAGTTTTTCTTTTAAGAATGGTTAGTTTCCTGAACGATTAAAGGACTCAGTAATACAGCTGATTTATAAAAAGGGAGAAAGGGATAATGTAGACAATTTTAGACCTATTTCTATGCCATCAATGTTTGCTAAAGTTATTGAAAAGGCTGTATATGTAAGGATAATTGATACTTTTATATCACATAATTTGGTATCAAATGTACAGTTTGGCTTTAGAAGTTGTTTGATAACTGAAAATGCTATATTCTCATTTCCCTGTGAGGTACTGCATGGATTAAATAAAAGGTTTTGATTGCTAGGCATATTTTTTGATTTAGCTAAGGCGTTTAATTTTGTTGATCACAAAATATTGCTCCAGAAGTTGGACCATTTGGAATACGGGGAGTAGCTTGCAATTGGTTCACCTCTTGCTTTAAAAACAGACAGCAAAAAGTCATTATTCACAGTGTTGAAAATGGCTGTGATGTGGGGTCTGAGTGGGGTACGGACAAATAGGGGGTGCCCAGGGATCAGTGTTGGGGCCATTCCTTATTTGTATCAATGACATGCTCGGTGATTCTAAAATATTTCTGTTCGCTGATGACACTAGCTTGGTAGTAAAGGGTGTTGTGTCCAACATTGGCTCTGTTTCAAATAGTGCAGTTCATGACATAAGTTCATGGCTTGTAGAAAATATTGTTGACTGTGTTTACTTAAACTTATGTTTGACTTTTTTGGGTTCAGGAACATTGTATTTTATCTGTTATTACTTTTATGTTGTAATTTCATGTAGTGACACATTCCATGACCTTAGAGATTTGCTCCTCAATTTGATCCTGTGTATCTAGCCGTGTAAATGAATAAATAAATAAAAAAGTATAATGGGAGTATCGTGTAACAGAAGTATTGGGCAGTGGTCTCTTGTACATTCTCTACTCCTTCTTTTAAAAAGTTGATGAAGTATATTTCTTTTCGTATGACTTTTTACTATATAACTAAGAAATAGAAAGTGATTATTTAAATAACAAGGCTTACTTATTGTTTTAATAGGATATAACTACCATAATTCATTGTGCACCAACTAAAAAAAGATTTTGCTGCTGATTTCTTCCTATACTTTATCTGTCCTTTCTTTTCTTATACTTTATCAGTCAAGAATTAATATCAAAGTTAGTCATTTAAATTACAGGCTGCAGATAGTTCTCAGTGGCTGCTAGTTCGACGATTTTATCTTATTGATAAAATAAGTGGCATTGGTATAAATGTACGAGAGAAGTCCCAGCTGTTCAGTGAGGTACCATCAGTGATAAGATATGTGAAGTTCTGTAAATTAAGGTATGTTGTTCATAATAAAATCGTAATATGGCATTCAACTGAAACCTACATATTCACCTTATTGACTTAATTACATTTTTCCACCCATTCACGTTTTAATGCAGAAGTCCTTCTCATGTTGTTGTAATGGAAAGCTTATGTCCATTGTTTTATCAACATTTTTAGTTATCATCATACTGTGTGATTTTTCTTCTTTCAATGTTGAGTGTGATACTTTCAATAATTAGTCTAAAATTACGTATCTAGGGGATTTGAACTTAGTGGTGGAAACTTCATAATATAACTATTTCAACAATTAATGAGTCTATTAAAGAAACAAACAATTTAAAATCATAAGGGTTTAATACAGATTTTTTTCTCTCTGTGAGCATGTGGAGAGAGTTGGAGATTGCATTGATAACAGTGAAAGAAGAAAACCAATTTTCCTGTTACTCAAGGTAGTCCATTTGCTGAAGAGAAATGCTGTGGTGACAGCATACTATGGACACACGTTCCTGCATTTGTTATATTCAGTTCCTTTATGGGGAAATGCTCAAACTTGATTTAACACTTCAGAAATAACACTGAGCTGTGTTACTATACTACCTTAGTGGAGTTACATGAAGTTCTGTGTAAAATCTTAATCACGATTGGTGTTCTCCCTGTGTGTGTGTGTGTGTGTGTGTGTGTGTGTGTGTGTGTGTGGGTGGGTGGGTGTGGGTGTTTTTAAACACTCCCAATTCATTGAATACTGTTCATCTTGAATAGCAGTCTAATGAATGAGTTACACTGACTGTGTCCTAAGAATAAGGGGCTGATTGGCTAATTCTGCTGTAGGAATTGTTTTGTATCAATGCTTCATCTGTTGAATAATGCATTAACCCACTCAATAAGATTCTATTGTAACAATAATCATTATGGTGTTCAGCTCTAATTAAGTCCTATATTCTTGATTTTAGACAAATGTGAGACAGTTACTCCCTTTGCCTTACAATTTCATGGGTTATGCTCATCACAGGTCACTCTTTGATATCTTCAGATGCTATAACATTAATTAGCACAAACACACGACAGCCCTCTCTCCAACTGTAGGCAGCTGACATGGTTGATACGAAATGCATAATCATGGTACAGCATTAGATACTTAATAAAACACTTCAAAATTTACTCTTTTGTCATGATCGGTAAATTGCTGAGGGTCCACCCATGGTGTTGGGGACACTCTTAGTCAACACTATGTATTATGGGCAACCTGTCCTGCTTCCTTAGAGCTCTTTTAGCATCTCCCCTGCACACTGCCTGCACTCCACTTACTAACAATGCTGTATCTCTCTGGCACTCAGGGTGCCCAACTATTGATATCGAGCCAACCTCGAACTGTGTGAGGCAAAACTATCTTTATCTTTATGTAAAGGGCCATGGCCCCCTTAAGTGTGAAGCTATTATGTTAGTGAAAGATAGTTATACTTAGTTTCTCAATAAGCACACATGTGATCAAACAATGTAAAGAAAAGGGAACCACTGTATAAAGTAATGAAATTCAAATTGATTCTGAGTGCTCCTTGTTGTTCAGTAAATTAAGTGAAAGACAGTAATCTCTTCAAAAATAATCTTAAAGGATACTTTATGGAAAACTATGTACAAAGTATGAGTTCTAGCAACACATGAGGTGACTTCAAAACATAAGTTACACTTTATTACGGCAGGCCAAGTAACAGTTATTGAACATTGCAGTACACCTCAAAGAGAAACATGTACATGACACTACTTTTCGACAGTCACCCTGTGTCTGTGGACAGTGATCAGAATGTTCTACCAGTTGTCCAATTCCATGACAATAGAAATCCACTCCTTAGTCATGGAACCATTCAAGAACCATTGTGTGAACATCCTCATTGCTGGAAAATGTCTCCCCCCCTCCCCAATTTTCTTTAACCTTGCTGAAAAGAACAAAATTATATGTTGCAAATTCTGGACTCTGTGGTGGATTCTTCCAGACCTCCCATCAAAATTGTTGAGGCAGAGCTTGTGTAGTGCACACCATGTGGGGTGTTGCATTATCGTACAGGAGAATGACACCTTTGCTTAATTTTCCATACCTCTCAGTCTTTATGTTTTGCCCATAAGAATCATGCTGTCTCACCTGCCTCAGCTTTGGAGTTTGTTTCCAGTTGCCAACACATTTAAATTTCTCCCTGTGATGCACCTGTTACCCATACCACAGTCAAATTTTGTCTGCAGGTAACCTAGAACGGGAACTCTCTTTTCACACTGCATCCGTCTTGTTGTGCAATGGTCTTAGGGTGGGATAATGTGTGTAATTTACTTTTTAATGTCTGTACATAATTAAATTTAAGACAACATATGCAAACCTTAATGTATAACCAGCAATAGCATCAGTAATATTTTCCATTGTTTGACCATATAATCATTGCCATAATAATAATAATAATAATAATCCCTAAGGAATTCTTCCAATCCATAGGTGGCATACAGCAAACCAGTGCTTAACAGTGTTGGTTAAAAACAGTCTTGGTTGCAATTTTAGTTTTTTATGATGCATTTCACCTTATTTAGGCATCTTCAGGTAATCTACACTGAAAACAGAGAACAAAAGGTAATGATTTTACTATTTTATATTTCTTGTTTTTACTGAGTTTAACGAAGGCGATGTTGGCCTGATATATTTGACGATGCCCTTTGGCTACACTGACTAAAGGATTCTTCTAAGAAATACCAAATTAAGGTATTTGCTCTTTCAATAGTTGATCTGTTTATACATTCTTATAGGTTATCAAAGTGTGCACAACACGATCACGATTCTTAGATAGATGTATTTGTTCTCTGTTTTCGATGTAGATAACCTGAAGATGCCTAAATAAGGCGAAATGCGTCATTGAAAAATAAAAAACTAAAACTGCAACCAAGACTGTTTTTAACCAACAATCCCTAAGGGTCAACCCATAGCGTTGGGGACACTTTCAGTCAATAGTACGTATTATTGGCAGCCTTCCGCCATTACACCCTGTCTTTTAGCTACTCCCCCGCACGTTGCCTACACTCTGTCTACATATACAATGATTAATATACTAAAAATTGTATTCAGGGCATAACTATTATGAAGTACAATGTTTTCATGTATGAAACTGTGTGGTGCTCTCCACATCCTATGCTGAAAAAGTCATGAAAAGCCCATGGTGTGGGCGGGCGGGGGAGTGCATGTGCATGAGCACGAACGCGCGCGCGTGCGTGCGTCCACACACACACACACACACACACACACACACACACACACACACACACACACACACACACACATATACTAGTAAAATAGTAACAAAAGAAAAAAAAAGCTCTCTCTCTCTCTCTCTCTCTCTCTCTCTCTCTCTCACACACACACACACACACACACACACACACATACTAGTAAAATAGTAACAAAAGAAAAAAAAAAGCTCTCAGTCTTGTGTCTATGAATGGAGCTGATGCTGAAGCACTAGTGTGACTAGTGTGTTTATGTTACAAGCAGCACTCTCTGTGCTTCTGTGTGGGATCATGAGAGTTTGGGCATAAAAAAGTACAATAGGAATCACTGGGTGAGATGACTCATGCAAGTAAGAGAACTCATTTTACAGTATGGCCATCTAATAGAGATATTGTATGTAATCATTTCACACCAACACAGCCGGCTGGAGCTAGACCTCATTTATTGTGTAAGATTTTCTTGGTTAACACTTCAGTAGCTTTATTTTCCTCTCATGAATCCTCCAAAAGTAGTAAGTGTTTTGCAAAGATAATGCATGCAGCTGCCAGGAAAACTATTTTGCACTCATGAAAGAAGACACAGTTAAATTTAAACACACACATTTCTATTTGAGATGAAAGTCATCATATTATTTACTCCAAATCTGCTTTGGGGATGCAACCAGGTTACTGTCGGTGCACATTTTGGACAGCAAATTGTAAAAAAAATAGTGGAACTCTCTTAAAATGTCATTCGGACAGTAAAGAGTCATAAGGGGGGGGTCATATGATAAAATATCACTATTCGCCACCTGAAAAGGCTCATTGGTGTATGCTGGAAAGTATAAAAGCTGTAAGAGGAGTCTGAAATGAAACTCTTCT